>NW_026698076.1:0-40853 GCF_030435755.1 Ochotona princeps
CACCGATATAAAAAAGAGAGTACGTATATGGGGTAACAGCGGAGTTTCGTATGTGACTGACAACAATAATCGCTTCGTATACCCGCGTGTATTTTCTCTTCAGTCATTATCTACCCGCGCCTTATACACACAACTACGCTTCTTTGCAGTCAACAGCTCTTCTGCCGACGCCTACGACGGACGATCACGATGATTACTCGCTTTCTGTTTCTCCCCGTCTGTCTTTCTCAGTCGTTTCCTCCCCAGCAGCGCAAAAAAAGAGGCGTGCAGCACAACGCGTGCAGCACGCATGCTCTTCTTCAAACACACCACCAAACATATACATGCAACGTCCTAACACACACACACACACACACACACTGCAACTGCATACACACACACACACACATGTATATAGCTATCTTTCTCTCGTCTTCTTTCTTGCTTCCGTCTTTCTCTTTCTCTACGGTTCTACCCTCTCTCGCTGTTTATACACGTCTGTGTGCAGGTTGTCTCTATCACATATGCGCGTGGGAATCTGTTTTATATCAGAGATGTGGGCGACCACCAATACACATGATACACGTAAACGCAGTGTGTAACAGGAAGTGCGGAAGTGTGTGTGTGTATGATATTATATATAAGCCACCATACGGACGGCTTAATCGTGTGTATGTGTGTGCGTAGGCGTCGGTGTAAAATTAGACGTTCGCCACCACTGTATATGTTGTAGGTGTGGAAGTGTGTGCGTGTGTGTGTGTGTGTGTGTGTGTGAAATATCAAATATGAGCCACCCCTACATCGAGTATAAGTGTGTTTGAAATTAAATTTGAGCCACAACTATACATATATACATCATCTGCAGAGAGACGTACGTGTGTGTGTGTGTGTGTGTGATTCTACGAGTAAGCCATCACTACATGTATGTATATAAATATATATATATATATATGGGAAATGCAGAAAGGACGTACCTGTTTTTCTGCGTGATATGATGGACGATTATTTCCAATAGAAACGACTTGACCGGCAGCAGCTGCTTGTCGGAACGCAACAGCAACAGCAGGGAATTGCTGTCGGCCGTCTCTGCCACCCCCCGGAAGTCGCTGGTGCTGTTGCAGGGTGTTGCGCAGTAGCAGGTGTTGTTGCTGCTGCATTCGTTGCTGTTGTAATCGTGGGTGTTGCAGGGGAATTCCATGAGGTTTCTTTTCTTCCGCTGTTCGCCCTTCCTCGGCTTCTCTTACTGATACAAATGGTGTTGACTCACCAGTGTCACCAACGGTGATAGTGCTTCTTCCATCGCCACTAGTATTACTATTACTACTACTGTTAGTACTAGTACTATTACTACTACTATTATTAGTCGTACTGTATTTGCTCATATGCGTATCGCTGTGGCCAACTGACCCCAAATAAACTTCTTCTCCTTCTTTGCCGTTGCTACTATCTGGAACAATAGTACTACTCGTAGTAGTAGTATTATTAGCTCCTCCTCTTGTAGTGTGAATGAGAAACCTTCGATAAGTATCTTGTCTGGCTGCCTGCAGTTGTTTCGATAATTCATTACGATATTTCGCCCCTTCTGCAGCACTTGCAGCAGCACTGCTCTCTGCTGCTCCTGCAGCCGCAACAGCTAGTGCAGTAAGTTTATCACTTGACACTCCTTTTCGTTGTTTTTGCTGTTGCTGTTGCTGCGGTTGCTGTTGTTGCTGTTGCTGCGGTTGCTGTTGTTGCTGTTGCTGCGGTTGCTGTTGTTGCTGTTGCTGCGGTTGCTGTTGTTGCTGCTGAAGGTCATCTCGAATATTCATTAACAACTGGGCATCAAACAAAGCGACGTCTGTTTTGCCTCCTGCCTCTGGTGCTCCTTCAATTGCTGTGCTCCCTCCTACCCCTCCTACTCCTCCTCCTGCTGCTGCTGCAGCAGCAGCAGCTTCTAATAGAGCCTGGGCTGCTACTGATGTTCTTGCCGGTACTGTTGCTGCTGCTGCTGCGGCTGATGGTGATTTTGCTGCTACTGTTCTTCTTCCCGTCGCTCCTGCTGTTTTCGTTGTTGCTGTTCCTGCTGCGCCTGCTGCTGGTGCTGCAACTGCTCTTCCCTGCCCTCCCGCTTCTCCCTCCCTCCTCGCAGAAGATGACCCTGAAAGAAGAGGCGCGCTATTGGCATGTCTTAATGAAAAACGTTTTTTTTCTGGTGGCTGTACTACCTGCTTAAACACACTCCGTTTCTCATTCTGTAGTCCTCCTGGTGTCGTTTTAGCTCTTGCGGCTGTTAGTCCTGCTGATGCGCCTCCTACTGCTGCTGCTGTTGCCGCTTCTGCTGCTGCTGCGCGTGTGACCGTCGTAGTATTAGTAGTAGTGCTCTTGGAAGTGGTTGTTCTCACGGATGGGGTCGTAGTAACATCACCATTTTCCCTCGTCTCAGTTGCATGTGCTGCTCTAGCATCTGCTGCTGTTGCAGTCACTCTTTCTCCTGTTAATGCATCTGTGGCACTAGAGACTTCATTACCATTATTATTGTCATTACTATTACTATTATTAATACTATTACTATTACTATTATTAGTATTCCTACTACTATTATTACTATTACCATTAATACATTTCCTATGAGACAGGAGGTATGTGTTGTGAGAGGAAATACATCTTCTGCCTCTTCTCGTTGTTGTTGTTGTTGTTACTGTGGGCAATGATGTCTCTACTTCAGTCATATCCGCTCCGCCTTGAACCTGTGTCGTTATATCACCCTTTCCACTGGTCTTACTATTATTATTATTATTGTTACTACTACTAAGCTCATTATCGTGAACTGTTGATTGCTCTCTGTCTTGACAAGCGGCACCAAAAGCAGCAGCGGCGGTAGTATCAGCAAGACTAGCAGTGCCAGTCGCAGCAGCCATTACATCATGAGGGTTCTGTTGCTGCACATCTCCAGCTGCTAATGAAATCTTCTTTCTAGCTCTCCTTGATACATCATCTCTTTCTATATCAGCAGCTACAATCGCAGACTCTGCAGGGGACCCCATCTTCTCTGTTGATCTTGTTGTAGTAGTAATCAGTCCTTCATCCCTCTCTTCTTGCATTTCCCCCATAGTATTAGTATTGTCATCACCTTTTTTCTTTCCATCCTTCTCCTGTTCATCGCACTCCTCTGCTTTTTCCCCTCTCTTGCCTACATGCTCTTGCTCTTGCCCTTGCTCCTGCTGTTGCTGTTGCTCTTGCGGCTGCTGCTGTTGCTCTTGCCGCTGTTGGACATAGGGTGGGCTTGTCTGTGGAGCTGTTTGAAGAGAAGATGTATAGAAGTGACCACTACTAATACTACTACTGCTACTACTATTTCTACTACTATTACTATTACTACTATTAGCACCATCATGACTTCTCACAGGCCTTAGCAACGCAGCCACGGCAGCCTCCACGGCCGCAGAGTATGAGCTGTTGTCTTTTCCCTCTTCCTCTTCTGGTGTACCACAGTCTGTATACTCTTCTCCTCCTCCTCCTATTCCTCTTCCTCCTCTTCTTTCACGCGCGGGCCTCTTATCTCTTGTTATTACCGACGCAACACTACTACTAGTAGCACCAGCAGTAGTTGTGAGTGAGTCCCGCTGCAACAAATCACATAGTACTGCACGTAAGGCATCTGCACGTTCTCCTCTACTCTCTTCTTCCATTAGACGTTCTGCTGTGGCGTTTGCCTTCAGTAGTGCCTTATTATCATCTGAATCTGCAGCGATAGTACTAACAATACCCCCAGGAGCACTAGCAGGTGTACTAGTACCAATAGCAGCAATAGAAGTTGCTGCACTAGCAGCAGTAGACGTAAGAGTAGCATCACTGACTGGCAATACCAAACTTATATTGTTCTCTCTGATAAGATTTCCTCTTCCTCCCCCTTCTGCTCCTCTTCCTACTCCTTCGCCTGCTGTGCTACTATCGTCTTCACTTATATGTGGTGAAGGTCTTTCAAAATCTGCTGAGACAACATAGGCTCCACACGCAAACACCGATGCTTGTTGTTCTGTCGCTGCTGCTGCTGTGGCTGCTGCTGTTTCTCCTTGTGCTCCGGCTTCGGTTGCTGCTTGTGCTGCTGCTTCTGTGTCTCTACGTAAAACTGTGGAAGTACCAGTAGACGCTCTGGTTTCCACCATAGAATTGTTGACGTCACTCTTACTACTATTAGCTGCCGTCATATCTGCCTCCTCAGATGCCCTTAGTATTTCGCTTACGACATCCCGCTCCCTCTCTACACATGCATTAGGTTTCTCAGCAGCAGAAACACCACCATCACTACTACACGGTCTGAGGATTTCTTTTGCTTTACTTGTTTCAGCCCCAGAAACTTTTCTGTCATCACCTGCCATCAATCCTGATCCTGCTGCTGGGCCTCCTGCTAGTGTAGCTGCTGCTGCTGCAGGTGTGGCTGCTGCTCTGGTTGCTGCTCTTGTTGTTGCTCTCGTGGTAGTGGTAGCTGCTGCTGGTGTTGTTACTGCAGCAGCAGCAGCTTTCTCGCGTCCTTCCTTTCGTCTCCGTTTGCTGACGGCTGCTTCAGTTATCGAGAAGTGGCTGGTGGCTGCTTCAGCGTTCGAAGGTGCTTGCGTCTTGTGGTTTTCTTCTACTTCTTCCTCCCCCTCCTCCTCCTCTTGCCCTTCTGTGTATGTGTCTTTAGATATAGCATTAGGGCTACTCGTAGAGTCATTTATGCTTGTATCATTGTTGTTTGTTTCCATTTCTGGTACTACGCAATCCTCAGAAGCTTCACTGTGACATGCAAGTGCAGCAGAAATCGCTGTGCAGTTCACCGACTGACGATGGTGGTGTGGCTCTTTTCTTCCAGCAGCACCAGCTGCAGAAGAAGGAGAGTTGTCTGGAGTTCCCGTACATGTAGTTGAACAGCACGAAAGGGAATAGCCATTATTTGCAGAAGTCGCACCAGCAGCAGAACTACTCAAAATAGGAGGTGGTGTACCAGTACTACTACTACTATTATTATTACTGTTTCCATTATCTACTGCTACTTCGCATATGTTATTACTATGAAGATTTATATTTCCACTGATAATGCTGTGACTAGTATTATCATTACAACAGTAAGGAGACCCCCCTGATGGTAATAGCAACATCGGCGGTGGTGTACAGACACCACAGTCAGTCGATTCAACACCATCTGCCCCTTGATTACTACTACTATTACTAGTGCTACTACTACTACTAAGAGATGTGTCTGTTTTTGTTACTACTGAGGCTACTGTTTTTCCTTCTTTTTCGTTTTCCTTCTCTCCTTCTTCTTCTCCTCTATGCAAAGGTATAGGTGCTGTCGATGGAGTGGCAGCAGCTCCTGCTGTTGCCGCAGCAGCAGCAGATAATAATGTTGCAGCAGCTTCGACAGTACTAGGCGGACTGGAAGCAGCTTTAGATATACTCGAACGTGTTGCAGCAGCACGTGAACAACGTGAAGTTGCAGAACGCAATGCAGAAGAACTGTTATCATTATTACCATTATTAGCTATAGAAGCAGACTCATGTTTAACACGGCTATTTTTTGTACGCCCACTCTCCACTAATCTGCGTGTTCTCACATTACTATTACTACCCCCCAAACAAGCAGCAATATTATCTCCGTCATTAATATTTCGAATACTATTACTACTACAACTAGTACTGATACTAGTATTACTAGTACCACCACTAGTACTCCTACTACTACCTGTAGCCATACTATTACTATTACTACCAACACTAGTACTACTGCTATTGTTACTACTATTACTATTTTCGACACTGTTTGTAAACGTAGCAGAGTGTGGTGCATTCTTGGTGACAGCTCCATTACTACAAGCAACAGAAGCATCTATAACACTTTGTTGTTGTTGCTGTTGATGTCGTGTCTGTGGCGTTAATGTGTATGTATGACTATTCTTCAACAAACTATCACAAGTAGTACTAGCGGCACCAGTCGCACTACTACCGGTAGTAGTAGTAGTGGTAGTCCTGGCATTACCGGCACTACTCGTACGAGCAGTAGTAGTAGTAGTAGCAGTACTATAAGTAGCCGGAATAGTAGTAGTAGTAGTACTATTACAACTACTACAAGTATGAGTATTATTTCGCAGAAGTAACCTCCTTCTTGTAGTAGAAGAATCATTAACTGCTGAAGTGCTATGAGATGATGACAACGAGGAAGACGAAGAAGAAATAGTGGTAGTATTATTGCTCTCCTGTTTTTCTTGTGGAAACAGCTTGTCTAATAATCGGGCCTTACCCCGTGTTAATGCTCCTCCTCCTCCTCCTCCTCCACTACCACCACTACTACCACCACCACCACCTCCACCACTATAATGTTGTGCTTGCTCTTGCTGCTGCTGCTGCTGGCCATATGCAATACTGTTGTTGCTGTTGCTTCTTGTATACCTGGTACTCCTGTTGGTCTGATGATGAGAATTACTTCTCGTCATTATAGTACTCTTCATACTACTACTACTACTAATACTAGTACTAGTACTATTACTACTACTGCTACTACTACTACTACTACAGTCTCTATTATGGCGACTACCACTACCACTACTACTGTTACTACTACCACCACTTGTATGACAGTTTACACTGCTGCTGCTACTTACCAACATACTACTACTGTGACTAACACGAGTACTACCACTACTACTGCTACTGCTATTATTATTACTACTATAATCATTATTGTTACTACTACTACTACTACCAGCAGTAATGGATGCCCTATTTTCACCAGTAGCAGCACGACTAGAGGCAGTAGTACTCTCAGCACCACCACCCCCATCACCACAATCAGCAGTAGTAGCAGCAGCAGTATGATTCGAACCACCGTGTATATCAGCCATACCACTACTATCATCCCGAATAGCAACTGCAGTTTCATCCTGCGCACAAGTAGCAGTACCACTATCGCTACCTGTGGCATCATTGTTATCATTAAGATCACTACTACTCTGACTACTATCACTCCGAGTACTATTGTTACGATCATCACTGGAGAAATTAGTACTGCCACTAGTACTGGCGTTAGTGTACATTACACTGTCATCACATTTACTATTACTAGTACTACTATTAGTCTGAGCAGCAGTATTACCACCTACAGGAGGAGCACCAGGATTAGCAGCTACGCTATTATTTTCATTATGATGGGTACACGTACTGTCAACATATATTATATCATTCATAATAACAGTCCCTCCCCCCCGATCCACACCACTACCACCAGTATTATTACCACTACTACTACTAGTTTTACTAGTATGATTATCAGCAGCAGCATTCATTACAGCATCAGCCACTGTAGCGGCATCACTATTGTTATTACCAGCTAGAGTACCAGTTGTATTCACACAAGAAGCAGCACTGTCACCACTATTTGTACTCCCAAGCGGAAACGTACTAGTACTAGTATTATTAGTATTCAAGTCATGTACTGCATTTGGCTGCATATACTTAGCAGCAGTACCAACAGTGGTCCCAATAGAAGTACTAGTATTAGTACAAGTACTCATACGGGCTGCAATATCAAAGCCACGAGTACACGCACTGCTCCCATGCGTATTGCGACTGTTTCTACTTCCACCACTAATACTATTGCTACTGCTGCTGCTGCTATTGATGCTACTGTGTTTGCTGCCGCGCTGATGACTGCTTCGTTTTCTACACGAGCTACTATTACTACTACCACTACTCATACTACAGTTGCTACTACTGCTGCTACCACTACTACTAGTGCTATTGCTGCTGCAACCGCTACTGCCACCAGTAGTAGTAGTAGTACTATTGCTCCTGCCTTGACATGCAAACACTGCGTGTGTTTGTTTCTGCTGCTGCTGCGGCTGATGATTGAAATGATGTGATGCAGCCCCTTTCGACCGCAATGATATGTGCAGCTGTATGTCCGACATAGTGAAAAACTTAGATATACATACACGTATATATGAGCAAATATAAACATACACACATGTATATGTATATATGTGTATAAATATATATTTAATTATATATATACATACTCCAAACAATCGACGACTTCCTGCCTTTCGAGAAAAACGCTCGAAGAGAACAGCTGTAGTGAGTCTGTTTCATCAACCTCTGCACTCTTCTTCTCATAACAGCAAGACATCATATATTGAATGCTTTCCCTGCAACTAATGATAAGTGTATTATGATTTTCTGTTGTCTTCGTATATGTTAGTAGAACTCTCTATTCTACATCTGATAATATTGTTCGTCTTGCTCTTTTGCTCTCTATCCTTCCTATGATAATAATACCTTACTATTATTTTGTTCCTGGTAGCAATTACCAGTAGTATTATTAGTAAGACCTCTATTGCTACTAATAATATTAGTAGATCTCTTCTGTGTTGTTTTACAACTATACTAGTATTGGTAATAGTATCTCTATCAATAATCGTAATAGATTACTTCAATCATTTATCACTACTATAGTAATACCTCGATTGCTACTAAAGACATCAGCACAATTCTTCAACGTTCTATCATACCTAGTATATTACTAATAGCTATACCTCTGGTGCTACTGATAATTTTACTACATGGGGTCCACGTATGATTACTGGTGTAGTAGTATACGGAATTTCAAATTTCTACATTCATATTTGTTGAAATCGTACCGTACCAAATACATATAATAATGTTGCTTCGAAGCTACAACGCGGCCAGTACCAACTACCAAATTATTGTCATAAGTGCCCCTTGTGACCTTTATCTTGTCTCAGTATATATATATATGTATATATATATATATACATACATATATATATTTCTTCATATATAAATGTATGTATATACATATATATAAGAATGACAGCACTACCTGCTTGCCTGCTTGAATAGTGAACACACACACACACAGTGGCTTTTACTATTATACGAGAAGTGCTTGTTTGGGCTCTTTACAATACTTATTAAGAAACTTTCTACCGAGAGAGTTCCACAAGGAGGAAAAAGTCTTTACTAACCCATCACCATCTGCAGTAATTGATGTGTTAATCATTACTCACAGAAACAATGGAGGTTAAGGTTCAATAGCATCATAGCAATACTGCATATTTCAATCAATTCGTTTTGAAGTTAGCTTCAATATAGAGACCTCACTTCTGTAGATGGCAGAGAAATGCGCAAACCTTTTCTCCCACCTGGTGCATGTATACCGTGTTTTATTTAGGATGTGAGGCTCTACGCAAACACACCCACGCATGCAGAACCCCAGTGAAAAAAATGTCTATTATACTGTTTACACATCACACTACCCTATTGTAACGCTTATTATCGTTACCACCATTAACACACTACAAGTTCGTCAAGCAAATCACACACATACCACTATATGAACATATATATATATATATACATATATGATAGTCGTTCTCGCTTACTCTCTCTCTCTCTCTCTATGCGTATATATGAATATGTGTATAGATATACGTCTAGATTGAGGCATATGGTTGCGGTGGCTGATGCAGATATAGAGCACGTATATGCATGTATATGTGTTTGTTTTATGTGAAGTTTTCCCTAGTGTTACGCAGGCGTACGCTTATTTGCAGCAGCAGCAGCCCCAGACAACTAAACGTAACACAAGTGTTTTCTCTTCCAACTTCGAGAGATAGACGCAGTATAAACTGTTGCTCTATAATACTCAACGTTCCACCTAGAAACACCATATACTATATATATGTATATACATATATACATGTATATGTAAATATGTGTGTGTGTGTGGCCAATATCAAACATCATATAGTATGGGGAGAGAAAAGCAAAAATGTACACGGTTGCTCTTTACTACAAAAGACAGCCAATAATTCAGAAAGATGAGTTACATATATATACGAGGATGGGGTAAGAAAGGAAATAAACACACATAAAGAAAAATGTCACATATATATATATATATATATCTTTATATATATGTATGCAATATATATATATACACCATTATGAGAGTGGCGTAATGAAGAAATAAGTGGTCCTCACAAGTGCGGTAGTAGAAATTATACCAGCAATAGGTATGAAAAATTAGGAGAGGTACTGTCTATGTATCAACGTTGCTACTGCTGAGACGCATTTTTCTAAAGCTAATCATGAGCGGCATTCAGATTCTTCAAATATACTATTTTTCATATATATATATATACAATAAGTACAGATCTATCTCTTTCTTCTTTAAGATGTTTAGATGTATGTACGTACGAATGTACAGTACGTTCGGATTCATCTGGAAAGAGCAAATACATTTGCGTACGAATGCATAGGCTTCATTGGAATATATTGCCAGTTGAATGTAATACTGCCTGTATCCCCCTATATATATACATAAGTACACGTAGATACACATAGCCACTGTGTATTTGCGCATCTGATCGTGCCGGCCTCCGTAGGTGACAAAACGCACCAGTACCCCACCACCAGAATAATATATCAGCAGCAATACTATCTCAACCGTTATGTTACCACTTACGCTTAAAACCGCTACAATGGCGCTACACATATATACACGCAGCCACTACGTATTGGCGCTTTTCGAATTGGTTGGTTGTTGGTCAGTTGGCCAGTTGGCCTCTGGATGTGTATAATACTGGTCACTTACACGTACATATACGCAGCCTCCATGTCTTTGTGCTGTCGAATGTAGTTGCTTCTACACGTGTGTGTGTGTATTGGCGCTCGAGTATATTATGTGCACCGCTCCCAATGTATTGGTGACTACATGTGTTTAAACATCTCTTCACACACACACACACACACACAAGTAAAACCTGCTCTGTATGGTTTGCTAGTAGGTTCTCGTTAAGAGGCAGAGAAGTCACAAATATACTTTCCTTCTACGACACAATACACATAGCCACAGAAATACATATACATACAACTATATACAAATATCTTTAATTATGTGGCTTCTATTACAACAGCTCCTATACGACAGCAAGTGTAGACTAGATGCTTGACTAGGCGGCCACAGGAAAGGGATACACAAGCGGCTAATACAACATACTCCTCTCGTTTCTCCCCCTCGCTCTCCTTTTTTTTTGTCTCTTTCTTGCTTTCTCTCTCTCACTCTCTCTCTCCTATCTCTCTATTTCTCTCTCTCTTTCATTTCAGGCTTGGTAACTACATACGATTCACTCTCCATTTGGAGAGACAAATGCTCCTGTTTCTACGAGGTGTTGTCAGAAAAGTTAAGAGCAGAATGTCATGTACACGAATATGCAAGTTGCATGTCAGGAAAAGGCATACAGGCAGGTCGACGAACACAAAAACACATGAAAACGACGCGGTGCCCTTTACAGTATATATATATATATTAGTGCAGTAAGGCTCTGTCTTTCTTCCTCACTCATTCTCTTCTTCAAAAGGAGTTGGAGGAATCGTTGGGCAACCAAGAGAAAACCTACCAAACCCATGGAGATACCCACACAAACATGCCCTCTGACACGAAAGAAGAAACCCACAGAAACCCAGATACATATATAAAAAAATTGACCGCAACGATTATATATATATACATATACCGCAGTTCCCTATACATTTATGTATATATATATACATGTATAGCAGTTTCCTATACCTATATACGTATACACAGCTGTCTCCTATACACATATACATATATACGAGAGACGTCTCTTATATATATATACATATATCTACGGCAGTCTGTGTGTATCATATCTTTCTTTGAATATAATGTTTTCTGTGTTAGAGGGCTTCATTCGTAGTGACGGTTCATACTCTTTGATTGGTGTTTCTTCTGATATTCTTCTAATTTCGAGTTTCACCAGGTTGTTCTTCGTGACTGCACTGCTGAAATACTTACTCATATTATTGTATATATCTTTCAAGCTACACATATTCTCTTCTCTAGCTGACGCCTGTGGTTTATGCCATGTTTCTCCGGCACGTATTACATACATGCACGATTGTTTGTTTCGATGTAAATCGAGAAGCCAGTCCTTGAGACATTCTAACACATTCTGGTATACGCATGGATACCGATGTATGCCTTTGCTATCGAAGAAGGCACAAGTAGTAATCGTAGGCTTTCCTTCACACGACAAAAATATTGATTATTAATATGTAACACACACACACACACAAACAGATCTACGCACCCTACATCAATATATATATATGGTCTCTATTAGATTATACACACACAAACAGATGCACTATTTGCTGGCATCGTAGAAGCGAATGTAGTGATGAGGGAGATGAACACTTGTTCCTTGGAAAAAGAAAACAAAGAAACATACCCGCTAAGCTTCCGTCTAATTCGTAGCACCTAGACACCTGGGGAAGCTATATATATATATATATATATATATATATATATATATGTATATGTATGTGCAAGGACTTGGAGCGCAGGTAGTAGCTGGCCACATATATATATATATATACTATATATATATATATATATATAGGGTTTGTGTGTTGGTAGTAGCGGATCACCAACATACATACATCTATATATGTACATTTGTATTTTTATATGTAGAATGAGTTTGTTGATAGGTAGTAGCTAGTCACCACGCTTCTATTCTACTAAGGCTTGTTGCTAGCACTTCAACGAAACTATATATGTCTTTTCTTCTTGTAGTTAGTATAACTAAGCTCCTCTCCAATAAGTAGTATTCATTTCATATAAAAAGGCCGTATAAACTGCTGCTGCTGTTGTACTAGTGATAAAGTAGTCATTCTGAACAAGAACTCTACGGAACAAGTCACCTTAATGACCTACCACGAACTCCTGTTGCTTTATCTATACGGTGTAGTCTTCTGCGCTTTGATACGAACCCAATAATGTTCTAATTTCCAGACATCGATGATACAGAACTGTTGGTTGTTGACTGTGCATAGGATATTTATGAAGTCGAGGCTCCTGTGGATCTTCGTGAAAAATACAAATACTCTATGTCTCTCGAGCAAAATAGGATGAAGAGTGTGTCAATGTTCATTGTTGCTGTGAAACACTATTTCTACTACTACTACCTGTTAGATAAAATGTGCGAGCTGCCGTCCTGCTGCCTTCGTTGTTGTGCTCCCTCCCCAGCCACCTCACAGAATGTCTGTATGTACGTCTCTGTGTGTGTGGTCTAACTCAGGTATACAAACCTGACCAATAATCTTCTTCCGTTTTCCCTCATACAGCGAAAATAATATATGTATATGTACATATATGTATATATACATACAGACAGGTAGTGTACACACTACTTTGACACATGACATATTCTACGATACGATTGCCGACCACTTAATTCCCCGCGAAAACATTCTTTTGAAAAAAATTCTGTAACAAACGAGCGTGAGCGGCACAAAAACACGGAGCCATGACTTGCACAGCATGAAAGACAACGTGAAACGTGTAAGTCTCAAAGAATTCACCTGTACTGTAGATATACACTTCTGTACGATGGCTACCATACAGGGGGAGGAGGAAAGACACTCCGTAGCTCTCAGTGCAGATCGAAAAAAGCTCCCACTTCTGACGGAGCTACTGTATAATAATAATAAGAGAACATATATTTCGACGCCTTCGGTTTCTCCAAAGCTCCGCATAAAAAAGAAAGCTTTTTAAAGGTGATGCCGGCAACGAAGAGTATTTTAAATTTTTGTCTACCGCGGTGTACTGGGAAGAAAGAAGGATTTCGTTTTTCTTAGCTAGACTTGAACGCTCGAATAAACATGTCTTCTCGATGTTTCTAGCCGTTCGTCTCACAGGGAGAAGCCACATACTTGTACAAGCCACAAGCACGCGCGCACACACACACACACACACGAAGTACATACCAGTGCCCCACACGCGCACACTCGCACCTTTTATAAGTGGAGGTAACCCACTATAAAAGAAGGCTGTGCTGCGAGAACTCTGCTTTAACAAAGTTGTCTGTCTCTCTTTTCCACATTTGACATTATAACAGTGATCTTTTTGTACCTCAAAACATTTTTAGCGTATACAAGCTATTCAGTACAGGTTGTACTACAGCCAGAGAAAGCTCGAACAGAAACAGACGAAGAAAATAAGGGGAGCTTGCGAAAAAATTCTCTCCGTTTGTACATAAAAAGATTTGTTGCTACTGGGAGTCTTACTACTTCCTAAGCATCACATGCATATATAAGTATACATGAGTATGTGACGTATAGTATATCTATATATTATATGTGACTGTACGCCTGCGTCTTTAAGTAGCGAAAACCTTGCAAGTATATCACACTTGAAGCAGTTTGGAAGGGCTACCTACTTAACAGTAATCTTAAATGTAAGAAATGCGTACGGGGGAAACAGTGTGAGGAAGCATGGCAGACATCTGAGAACGACGAACTTCCGGAGGAGACGAGTAAATGAAAGAGGCCGTGGTCGACGGTACAGCAGCTCTCACATACGAAGATATATTATATAGACATATATGCACAGCGCAGTATAGAAAAAAATTTCCTGCTAGTAACCACACCAGAGAGAAAGCAAATGCTATTCCGGTACTATTATTATGCGTCAACCAATGAGCACAGCAGAATTTCAAGATGATGGTGTACGCACCCGCGGTCACGCGCCAACGTGTGCCATAGAAAACGGACTACTCACACGTATGCGCTTTTTAATGCACGGGGACATGTACAAGTGCATCCCAATCTTTCGTTGCTGAAATTCAATAACAGCAGATATTAACGGTTAATTGGAACATTCTTAACACACATCCTCACCACCTTGATGTGGTTCACCTTGGTGCCACCACCTAGTATGGAGGGCAGCGGATGTGACTCAGGAAAGCTCTGACAAATTCGCTGGCCATTTCCGCGGCAAAGAGCGAATACACGTCAGACGGGTCTTTCTTTATTTTATTCATGATGAGACATTTGCCACGGGAACGGCTACACATTCCCTGCCGGATAATGATAGGGCAGGAAAGGACGGAACACCCCAAACGATTACATTGGCTCCCTCGCTCAGGGAGCAGAAATGGCACAGCAACGCTGGCTGTCGGTGTCTAACCGGAAAATATATTTAGCAGCTGGAATATAAGGTGAAAAGAAAAAAAAGTTGTCAACCTGTTGTGACAGCTGGTAACCGCCCGTACGAGCTGGGGTTCGCCCCTCCCTGCCCATGGGGGTAGCAGTCTACTTCCTCGGAGTCTGACTTCTCCTATTGGTAAACGGAAAAGGTGTCTCAAATGAGTGTCTGCCAAACGGTCTCCTAAAAGCACGGAAATAGTCGCAGATTCTCCTGAAGAGGGAGCAGACGTGAAACCTTGGGTCACACTACACAGAGGGGAGCACCCCTGGTCGGTACTACTACGGCTATAGCGAAAGGGTATGCGGAATATGTTGTGAATAGCAGACACTACGGTGTAACGCTGCGACTTTATTCCTTAAAAAGGCTTTTCAAACACAAACTCTTGATCAACTAGAGAGTATAGCCGGACCGACGTGCATTTGCGCTGAGAGAGAAAACACCGCCGCCCAGAAGTATGAAGACGCGCTCGGAGGTAGGTGGTGGTAATTATACGAAGCGTGTAACTTCCATGTCGTCAAGACGGTATGGTGGTGGGTAGTCTGAGCTGAGGAAATACTAAGACCTCGAGGAGACTGGTGGTGGGCGCAGCCAAAAACGCTGCATAAGGAATTCCGTTGAAATGATGAAACGATAGGGACTGCGGTGCTTCCCAGACCCAAGAAGCGTGGGTCCCCAAGGAAGAATCGGGGAGCATCCCCTGTAGAGTAAGAAGCCTATGTTTTTGGACGGTAATTACACACTTACTGGCCATGTATTAAACTTTTTAGTGGACTGCTGTTTTATTTATCTTATTAAAGCTCAAGTCAACAGCGATAACAACGAAACATTCAGCGTCAGCGCAAAACCTGGAGAATCGACGCGTAGCGGCTGTGGAGACCGCCTACCACACGATCGATAGGCGGAATGCCACGCACTCGAAGCGGGAGACAGCGGCAAAGCTATATATGGCGAAATTCAAGATAGATAAGTTTTCCACTTTGGTAACTACGCTCCGTAGACCTGCGGCACTATTAGACGCTGCCTGCATTGGTACTATAGCACTGGCGCCCACCAAAGCATGGAAAGCCAACATTCAGTATAGTGGTAAAGGTGGCCCGTGCGGGGAGACAACAATTCCCTCCGGGTCGACCACCCAGCTAGCAACAGAGCGTTCACCCACCCTTTGAACAACCTTAACAGTGTTTCCTGTGCCTTAGAAAAGGTCTCAATTGGCCCTTTGACCTGTAGGAATACAAGCGAAGTACTCACTTCACCTTACCACTGATAGCGCGTGTCTCTGTATCTGTTACCTCGGACAGAAACGGCTTGCGCGTCCCTGCCGGAGCGTCAGCGTTTCTGTCTCCGGAGAGAATATTTCCAGCGATTCATCGTTCTGGCGGATTGTCATTTGGGGGTGTATCCAGAGGACAGCGCGATCTTTCGCTGCTTTCAAGGATGTAATTGTCTTACACTTCCTCTTCACTGTCGCAGACGTCCCAAGTGACCACCCGTTTGACAGCGCTCTTGTAGCTTCTCACCTCAGAAATGATAACGAGCGTATTGACTCCCATACGAACAGCACCACTTGTAGCCACGACCCGACTTCTTGCTAATGGGTCACAAACAACGTACAACTAGCCTGTACTACACCAGTGTGTGATTGTGGCTCTCCAACAGCGCATGTCCACGTTTCAGTGACAATGGTTAGGTTACGCTAGTGCGATTTCAGAGTGCCTCGCAACATGACACGCCCACAATCAATGACAACCTATCAAAACCGGTGCAGGAAGGCACTCATGGTGAAAGTGAGGCTGGCACTGCCTACTCCCACACGCAGTTCCATAGTATGTACTGCAGTAGTTCGCTAGCAGAAGAAACGGAAGTTGTAGCTGTGAGACGGCTTTTCCGGAGACAGGAGACAACACTTTCAACGGGACGCTGTGGATGAGCTACGAAAGGTTGTCTGAACGAAACCGACAGGCGGCTTTACTTTCTGCCAGGCATCTCCGTTTAAGTACCAATTGCAACCCCTCAGGAGCCTCCTCAGTGGCAGGAGTGTTGATGCTGCTGAGACTAGTGCTTCTACTTTCATATGATACACCGTGTCACAAGGGTTGATTTGAGTGGCTTGAAAACACTACGGCGCGATATATATCCAAAAAATCGGCAGCAAAGGAGTAAGGAAGAAAACGAGTGTCCTTCGCAGGGTCGATGACGGCACGAACATCGAAGGCAAACGGGGCATGACTGAAGTATACCAAAAATTAATAGCGCACACGCCCCTTGTGGCTTTCCGCCACATACATTCGTTGCCCCCATCACTTACCGCAAATATGCAATACACTATCTTATCGCTAATATTAGTTTCCGCCTATACTGTAGTATGTTATACCACACGTACCTTCAGGTGCTCGCCACTACACAAGCCCCTTGTGGCTTACCAGATTCATACAATCGTTGCTCCCCCTCACTGACCGCAAATATGCAATATACTAAACGTCGGTATCAGTTTCGGCTTATACTGTAGTATGTCATACCACACGTTGCCTCAGGTACTCACCACTACGACGCGTCTTCTTTTGCCGTGCATACGTGCGCTTAGTGTTTAACACCTCGAAGAAATGTGCAGTTACCATACTACACCTGTTTTATCACGCCTCGTATGATTCCTGGGAGCTCTGTGGAACAAAACACTACGCTTCGTAATGCTGCCTCTTTCACTGCGCCGGCTACACGAGAGCCCCACCCGACAATAATAAATAAGGACTATGTTGTCGCACAACCGGATTCCTTCTGGATTTTACGGGCCTGTCAAAGCTAGCGGCGTGTGCTTTGTCGGAAAATGTTTAATCGAAAGATGCAGAGGTGCCTGTGCAGTTCACTAGGTGGATTTCGAGACGGAGAAGTACGTTTTACTTTTTGAACGGCTCTCCTACGCAGGACACTCACAATATCAGCTGCTTGAGTATGTGAAAGACTACAATCATATCACTCCATAACCGTGGAATAGAAGAGGTAGGCTAGGGAATGAAGAAACTTGTGAGAAAGAGCCTTGTAGCTTCGGAGTGAGGCGTGCCACGGTCAATGGAAGTGAGTGAGTGCTACGGAAGACGTGTTGCGCAGAAGGAAGTGTCAGAGCTGTAGGAGACCTTAACACCAGTAGGTACGAGTGTGCTCAGACTTAGCAAGTTTCCGGCCACACAATTGTAGGAGGGATTGTCCCGCCTAAGGGGCCGCTAGTTTTGTTAGGTAGACATCGATATGAACACCGCATCGAAACGCTTCGCTCGACTGTGGCACGCCTCCCTCCTAAGCTCCCAGGCTCACTCTCACACTTTCTTTATTCCCTAACCTAGGTAAGTCTTGTTTTCCACGGGACGGAGTGATATGATTGCCAGTCCGTCCTCCCCAATCTGGGGGTACCATTCTAGCATGTCCTCGATTATATACAAGTTTGCCGGTCCTACATGAAGATATCAGCTGCTACGGAGAAACACTGCCCTGTTGCCGATCCGTAGGATACGGTATAAGTGCTGTAGACATTTCAGCTCGCTGAGATGCAGCGTGGGCAAGACGTGGGCCGATTATTCATTGCTATACGGATGTTCTTCAGGGCCTGAAGAGGATGTTGAAACACTGGATTTCTCGAAAAAGTGACGCGCAATATCCGTGCCTTTCTGGGGCGCAAAAGAACGAGGTCCTTTAGGACCTTTGAGAAGACCGGGGATAAGCCTCAAATGAATCGCACCCTCTCGACGCCGCCCTGCTTTATAATACCCTTTTTTGTGGCGCGCAACGAGTCGACAAATTGTGCGACGTACGATTAGCATGCCTCTTTCTTACTAGACCGGGCTCGTCGGCGCTACGCGTGGTCAGTATGCCTCCTTTGCTGAGAATAAGTCAAGCCTTCGAACAGTTGTCATTCAGCTGGCGCATACTCGTGAACAGCGGATGGATTTTACCTGGAGAGCTTAATATAGTCCAGACCAGCGGTCAATGAGGGATTCACTCAACCGCGCTGGCATTCTCAAGACCAGCAGTGGCATTACACTGTAAGCTCCATGTACGTGTGCATGCACTTCTCAGCACAAGCAGTACAAGTGCATAAATAGGTCGGAGATCTTGTGGTGTGCTCGTCATCCGGTGGCGCCTACCTGTCACACAATGTTTGTAAGTGATGAGTTTCACACCTCATCACATACAAGATAGTACCGAGCGAATCTTCGGAGAGGGGCAGGTACATCACGCAGGCCAACGGTTGGCGCCGGTTGCACTAGCTTGCACAAATAAAGTCAGCGCATCAGTGGCATAGCAATGGGAGTTCCATGCATGTACGTGTTCTTCTCAGCGTAGTCAGTGCTCCGTGCAGACATAGCTCGGCGACTTCGTGGCGTGACCCCCACCCAATGCCGCCCACCTCGTGTTCCTCATCTGGCTCTGATGATTTCCAGTGAACTAAGCGCGTCTTCTAGGGTGCAGGCGCACTGGGGAACAGACGCATCTTGTAGTGCTGCACGAGGTGGCGCTGGCGGAACGCCGGTACGGATAAAAGCTTTCCGCACAGCGCGAATGAAGTCGCGGAGACAGAACGTCGGGTGTTGCTCCAGAATGCGCCCGCGGGAGCGGCCCGTTGCATACGCAGTCGATGGACAAACTCAGATACCTACATCTCACATAGCGACGTGAGCTCTTTCTACCATATTCCGGTTCTCCCAAAGAGAAGCACATGATCGACTACATCCGTTTACCGGCAGATATTAGAACAATGGTGAACGTAGCATTGGCCAATGTAACATATCCGCTTCGAATAGGGCTTTCCAAGACTGCTGCGAAGTAGGAAGTTGTGTCGCGCTACTCTATGCCACCACATCTCAATGTATACTGCACGCTCATGATCTACGCAAGCAGCATGTTCCTTGAGGGTTACAGTATTGGGCTCAAAAAAGAGCAATAGCACTCCTAATCAGCACTGCCACAGCCCACCACACAGCGAACCAGCCCGGAACTGAGTCCGGGGGTGTATCAGAAGGAATATAGGTAGTCTGCCCTGAGTACAGAGGGGCGGTTGGCGGTCGAGTCTGTCAACGGAAATGTCCATAGTGCATCTCTGCTGTGCATGTCTACAACGGCCTGCCTGTACCCGACACTTTGACCAATGCTCGACGAAACGAAATCCTCTCGTATCACTACTCAACCCTAGATAGAGTGAGTCTTTACCTTCTACCACTTTTGCGAAGTCCCTGAGCTACTGCGTGCTATCTCCTTACTCATTCTAACAATTACTGTGTGGCGGGGCCTAGACAATCGAGTGTTTCGGGAGTCTTACAGCGTATACATACAATCACGACTAAATCTTTCTTCACATTCATTATGAGTGTTGTCTTCATGAATCCCCAATTATGCTGAGGCGGTCATCACGCATTTTCGGCGTAAGTAGTAGTACGCCAAGGGCTCTGGTAAAGTTGGTACAGGTGGAGCACGGGACGCATCCGCAAGAGCAACAACGACGTCTGTATCACTAGCGCGCACAGTGCATACCAGCGAGCGTTTTCACAGCTGCGATCGGAGGTGAAAGTGTTCATAGTCTTGATCCAATTAGGCTCATGTGTAGTACGAGTGACGTCAGCTATGACGGTAGACGATGATGGACACCCCGCAACACCATCTGTCGCACAGCGATGCACGCCACGAGCAGAGGGCGGGACGCATCCGGGGGCATGTGCCCCGCCGGCCAAAATATCTCTTCCGTAGTCCTCTCGGTCTCTTTTCACCCTGTATTTTGACACAGTTCAACTTTGTTTTGTATTGTGTGTCACTCATGTACATACTGGCTTCGGTGCTGCTCTCCTTGATTCCCCCAACTTCCCGCAACTGAGTGTATTTTCCCAGATCTACCACGACGCAAGCCGCATCTATCACCTCTATGTGTCGTGCTCAGTGGCGTTTTCTAAGGTCCCAGGGGATCGCGTTAACTTACCAATGATAGATCTTGTATAGTCTGAATTGGATGTTCCAGCCGCAGCCCACGGGTCGCCGGCGCGCTGCACACTACGCACTAGGTAGTATTTTCTCTTATGTGCTTACCATCCTTCCTGGGGTGTCCACTCACGATTACGGCACTCTATGCACTTCAGATCTCTCCGCTTACAATAAAGTATTACTTCTGCAACTAGTTTAATCATGTATTACATTGTGGTACTCTACTTGAGCTGCATGATTTCTTCCCAAAGAGTTCAGAACGTTAGTCAGCGTGTCTATCTCGAAAGGAGAGGCTTTTCGATATATTCTCACTCGTTTGTGTCAGGGTGTGAAGTCCTCTGCTATAACATTATGCTACAGTGACATACATATTCCCTCCATCATTCTATATACTTTAGCCACTAGGTCAGACACACATCTCGTCGTCGCGCGCGTATATAGGCACCTTCAGCCACGCGTTCCCTTACCTGCCGACACTACTTGACACACACCAAGTCTCCTTCTTTTAAGTCAAGAAGTCTGCACGTTTACGATGAAGATGCAATGCAACCAGTAGATGTGACTTTTTGTGGAATGAACTCTTGAGTCTGCGGGTCTCACACTCTGACACACAAAACAGATCCGTGTGTGTCCACGTTCACCGGTGTTGCAATTTGTCGCTGTAACGCGTGAAGGCACGAAGCTGCATGACAAGGACGGTTCAGGGTTTTTCGGTGACTCATACGTGCCACTGAAATGACACGATGAACAGGCACCAAAGTGGGCATTGACGGGAAACTGGAGGCGGCTTATTTGCTGTTTCAATATACGTTCCTGCACACAGTAGTGAGCTTACAAAAGCGGTTGTCATCAGGGCTAAACCGTCTTCAGACATCTTCCCCGACTGCGTGGCTACCTTTCTGATTTCATGTCGAGGAAGACTGAAAACCTGTCTTGCCGTTTGGTCACCAGAAGTTTCCGCCTCTTCTGCCTCGTGTAACAGCATTAGGTTCTCCCGTAGCTTTCCCAACAGGCCGACAAACAGATCTAACTGTATTCAATATATGTACGCTGATGTCCTTGTGAAAGGATGCACCACTGACCAAGCCTTCTATTACGGGCACTTTCGGTAACACAGCACAGACACACGTACAGACATGCACGCACAGTGAGGCACAGGGGTTTACTTGTTTGAAGGTAGTTGTACAGCTTTGCTGCTGACTGAATAAATACGAGCAAGTGCTACAAAACTGGTACTGGAGCGGCCTGCCTTGGTACAGGTGCAGATGCAGGATTCCCAGTAGCACTGCCTTAGCCACCCACACACTGCGACTCCTGCAGCATTCTTGCAGCAACAGCGAACAGAGAAGCAGAGTAGCAGCAGGACTTTACTGATAGAAAAATATGAAATGTCGGTGAAATTCAGGCTGATAGCCGAACAGACACCGCATTGTGGCTTTTTGTGTGGACAAAAACGTTTACAACGATGAATAATCGCGTAAGAGGAAGCATGATTGGTTTCGCGAGCTACAGCACGCGTGGTCTGTTGCCGCTTCCGTCTTCGCCGTTCCTCTAGAAGCGCGACTGTCACGTGAAAGATAGCGTGGGAAGATGCTCTCGCAGAGACAGCAGACACACGCACAGCATCGCACGCGGGGATAGCAGAGAGAAGAAGGATTTACCAGCGTTCTCACCAGTAGTAAAATGAACGACGAGGCCATAGGCACAGTATAATGAATCAACGAATCATGCTATAAAAGCTAATACGCAAACGTGAGAGGACGTGAAAAGTACCACTAGCGACTAGATCAGAGAGCGCAGTAGAAGCTGCACACGTAGCCTACTGACAGCAGAAGGAGACTGGCAACTTAATAAGCAAGAGGAAGGCACCAGAAGAAGTATCATACTTCGAGATGAAGAAGGCGAGGGAATAGAGATTTTCCTGCGCGGTAGGCGGTGCGTTTAGAGCCCTGATAGCAGAAGGCGTGGTAGCAAAAGATGAAACAGCAGCACTACGGCGACGATGCATCACCGTGAGCAGCAAAGCGAAGCTAGAGGAAAAGAAGCCCCACCCCCGTGGCAGCCGTTGCGGAGGGTGAGTGCGGACGGTAGAGGGAAGACCGTGGCTACAAGGAAGGAAGCAACTGAGAGGCTACCAGCAGGAAAGCAAGAGCAGTAGAAGAAGGAGGAGAGGCATCAGCAGCATATTGCAGAAGAGCCGTGAGAGACAGAGAAATCGATCTATCTCACAAACGGAGCAATGCTGACCAAGCAGCGGTGACCGTAGTAGGAGAACGAGAGAGTAACACAGTACTGTGGGTGTATATATATATATATATATTTATATATATACGTAAACAGTCACATTCTGTGTTCAGGAAAGAAACACACAGGCACGTTCATATATATGCATATAGACACACATACGTACATATAGACATGCATATATTTGTTGAGGAGAGAAAAAGAAGGGCACGACTATGTATGTATGTAGATACATATACTTGTGGTCAGAGAGAAAGAGATGAATACGTTTAGGAATGCACATACGCATAGACTACCTAAGACCGCGCAAAATGAGAGTGTCAGTGATCTTTACGAACATTGCCGTATTCCCTATACTCCCGTCTTGGACTGTCTTGAGAGAAAATTGCAGCCTTTTGCGTGTGCTTTGCCTCACGGACTCCAAAGGCAATAGTTTTGAGAGAAGGAAAAGACGCGAAACGGAGGAATAGGGACCGTCCCTGTAGATTTGCAGAATCAGAGGGAAGGTAGCCCACGCTGAGTTCGAAGGAAGAGTGAGGGGCTGCAGTACAAGCGACGAAGTGGGAGACAGCAGTCGCTTTTCAATGTAAGACAGAAAAGGACATGCATCCGGTGCGGAGCTGCTGGCCGCCGCGGTGAGCGATCAAACGCACGATCGACACTGAGAAAAAGAAGAAAAGAGCTATCAACAGCACTCCTTCCCCCCAGTTACACATCTGGAATTCTAGTTACTACTACTACTACGCCTACTCCTAGCAGCAGCAGCAGCCCTACTTATATTCATGCCAACAGTGACGGCGGCCACAGCAGCAGCACTAGCAACAGCGCTACTGGAGAGAACGCAAGTAACACGGTCGCATTACGGAAAGGAGCAGACAGTACCGCTGTACTGTAGCAGATAGTACTATTGCTAGTACTACAGTTGAGCGGATATTGACAGGTTTGACGCCCTCTGCTCCTTCTGCCCGTGCTGCAAGCGTCGCCACAATTGCCAGAAATCAATCAAGCTCGGTAGTGCCGTCCTGTACTGCTGATGCTATTAGTACTGCGGCATGTCATGGAAGAGGGTAGCAGAATCATGAAGTATCGACGTGCCTTCTACCTGCGTTGATACGTGTACTACTGTGGGGGTTCCTATTTGTGCACTACTACGTGAGTGCTCCCACGGGGGCTACTGGATCTGGTGCTACGTGTGCGACTTCTTGTGCTATTCAACGTGCGACTCGATGTGCTACTACTTGTGCTACTGCGTGCGTTACCAGGTGTGTTCTTGTGTGTACTCCTTGTACGTGTGCTGCCAGTAAGATTACTGCATCCCAAGAGGCATCGCTTCTCCGTGCGCTACTGCGTGCGCTACTACGTGTGTTGCTTCTTGTGCTACTAACTGTGCTACTGGACGTGCTCCCACGTGTGCTACTGCTACTTGTGCTACTACGTGTGCTGCTACTTGTGCTACTACGTGCGCTACTGCTACGTGTGCTGCTACTTGTGCTACTACGTGTGCTACTACGTGTGCTGCTACTTGTGCTACTACATGTGCTACTACTAACAATAGGACAGTGCGAGAGGCATCGCAGTCATATACTTGAGTGATGACGTCTGTAAGCGATTGTACGGCCGTTGTAGCATCATCGGAGAAACACTGCAATCCAGTAAGGGTATATCAACTTTCGAAAATCAAGCTATTAGTGCTGTAGCGCTGCCGGAGGTATTATAGCCGCATAAGAAAGCTAACAACATCTTCTCAGCTACTACTATTGCTGCTGCTGCGTCTACTATAACTATGGTCAATAGACAAGAAGGCAGTGTGTGAGCTGTTGCTACAGCACGAGCAACGCATGCAACGCTCCTTCTATGCGGGTGAAAGAAGGACGTGAAGGAGTACGCAGTGACGAAGCCTCAGCGCGGGGAAGTTTCTACTTCAGCTGCCGGACGCAATTGTTCGTGTTGACTGCACGTAGCGAAGGATCCGCTGGTACTACTCACACACTAACCATAGCAACAGCATCAAACGTAGCAATTACAGCAGCAGGAGCAACACTAGCAGCAGGAGCAACACTAGCAGCAGGAGCAACACTAGCAGCAGGAGCAACAGTAACAGCAGGAGCAACACTAGGGACACTTCTCCTCCTACTACGACTACCAGCAGCTACAGGAGCACTGAAAGCGGTACCTGGAGGAGATGGCGGAGAACCAGCAGCAGTGGGAGGAAAACCAGCATCAGCTGCGGTGGTAGTAGAAACAGCATCACAAAAAAAGTAGCACCAGCAGCAGTACTTACAGCAGGGCTAACAGCAGCGTCAGGAGGAGGAGTATCAGAGACAGTAGTAATCGCAGTACTCCTAGGGGAAGTGACATTGTCGCCTTCATCATCAGAGACAACAAATGTATTGGCAGCAACACCAGAGTTACCATCAGCAGAAGAATTTGCAGCAGCACCAGAAGAGATACCATCAGGAGAACTGGCAGCAGCAGTATCTACAGCAAAAGAACTAGCCACAGGACGAAAAGAACTAGCAGCGGCAACACAAGAACCATTAGCAGTGAAGATATCAACAACCTCGAGATATGCGAGAGAGGACGAGTGGCACGATAGTGTTGCACATAGTCTTCGAGCTACTACGATAAGCGAGATCGCAGCGGCAGGTAAAGCGTGTGGGTAAGGTGAAAGAGTAATCCATATACATACAATACTTACACTAATGAGGCATGTGTTTCATGAAGAGGTGAAGCAAGCAAAAGAAGCAGCTGACGACAATATCACAATAGCATGCCCTGCTATCAATGAACCGAATAATATAACCTCTGTTAATGAAGAAGGATTAGCAATGGAAGAAGTTGCTAGGACTGTGGGGCAACTACCAGAAAAATTAGAAGAGACAGAGGGTGTTCACGGAAGAGAGAGACCGGCAGCAGCAAGTCACAACGAAGAAGATGTTTATGAAGACGTAGAGGATGAGCACACAAACAGTGAGAAAGAGAAGGGGTACACGCTGCAAGGAAGGGGGCAGCTACTAAAGAGCAGGAACACCACCAGCAGCGGCAGCAGTAGCAGTAGTTGTAATAGCAAACGCCTGCAGCGGGGAGCCTATCGAATAGGGAAGGGGTGTATTCTGTCGTATTCACCTGCAACAGCAATGAGGCAAACAACCATCAATACTAGAAAGAAGAAACCGGAAAATATTCCTCGCACGACGTGTGCGTCACGCATTATGACAGACACTACGTGTGCTGGGTCTCAGACTACACGAGATACTATATGTGAGTCTCTGAATGCAGCTGCTTCACCCCTTGCTGCTGTTGCTGCGGCTGTGGCCGGGCGGGCGCCGTCATTAGTAGCATCTTGCTCCACGGGTTCAGAGGGCGGAGGCAGAAGGTCCACACACACGTTTTCTTGGCATGGAGCAGGAAGAGAAGGAGGAGAAGCAGCAGGAGGAGGAGCACGTATTTGCAGTAGTATTATCACACATGATAGCAGCAGCGAAGGCGACATCAGCAGCAACGGCAGCAGCAGGAGAAAAAAGACCAACAAGAAGACTGTGTACCACACGTACTCGATAGATAGTGCTCTTACCAGTAAAAAACATAATAAAAATTGTGGTAGTAATAATGAGAGTAGAACTAGTCACAGTAGACGAAGGGGAGGGCGAGTGAGTAGCTGGAAGTGTGTGGGTACTAGTAGTAGTAGTAGCACGGTGAGCACCAGCAGACATAGCGGGGGGCGGACTCGTGGGCGAAAGTATGACAGAAGTACCAAGCGATATAATGCGGAATATCAGCAGTTAAATAGCAAAAGTACGTGCAGCGGAGAAAGCATCGAAGGATCTTCAGAATACTGGCTTGGAAACAATGGCAGTGATAGTCTACACAGAAAGTTCCTCCCTCTCAATGACGTCTGGGGAGACTACACCATGTTTGATGAGATCGATGATTGGGGGGAGGACGAGTTGCTAGAGCAAGCTTTTTCAGACATTTTGAGTGATGATCTCGATCCTCTCCCTTGGCTGTTCTCTAAAGATACTGCAGGTGATGTTGCTTTCAATATCCACATATTCATGTATATATATATATATATATATACCTGTGTACTTGTATATTCAAGCCCCTTTTTGAGATCCACTTCACTACGATTCCAGGCACGTATATACATTCAGATACATGGGAACATTCAAATCTACCACTCTTCATATAGAAGTGCACATATTAGGCTGCTAATTAGATCTAGTCTACTACTAATACGTGGACATATATAAATACATATATCAGCAATGATTCAGGTGAACGAAAACAGGAGGATGAGCAGCTGTTATAAACTCCTCTACGTTTTCTGAAAAGAGCATATACGTCTCTTTTGAATGTCCTCTCCGAAAATGCTGCGTTGACGATTTCGACTGTACACAACTATATATACATATATATGTGTATATAAATATAAATGTATATATATATATATATGGGCAGACGTTTCTCTAAGAAATATTGAACCTATTCAATATATCAATATCTGATATCTTCTGCATTCTTGTGGCTCCACATATATACATATATATATATGTATATCTATACACATATACACATATATATGTACATATATATATATATTTATATATGTATCAATCAAAGGCAGGTAGTAATGCATGCGGTGCACCAGGGTTTTTCCCTAGAAATAGGTAGGCAGACACTTGAAAACCGTTGGCACTTATGCTTTCACACAAAAGCCACCCACAAAAAATACATATGCACATTGATAGTTATGTATGAGTGTACGTAGGCGTATTTTGTGTAAGTATGGGCATGTACGTGTGTGTAGACAAATGTGAAACAAGACTATGTCATCTATGTAAAAAGGGAGAAAACGTACATACCCATTTGTGTATCAACTTGCGCAATGGAGAGATAGACACACGTGCGCTTGTATACAAACGTCTACAGGCGTCACTGTGTCTATTCTGGACGCTTCTGTGTACGTAGAGAGAGCTTTTCTGCGTTGCCGATACATTGATTACGGTGCGTGAGTCTTTCTTATTACACTAACACGTAAGAATTTTTGGTGATTGAGGGGTAGTATCATATAGTCACGTTTATTGCGAAGTAGAAACCTACCCTAGCCATCTTTAGATTTCTATGTGTACATATCGGGCTTTTCTTATTCTTCTCATGTATTCTACAGAGTACTAGGCTTCGGCTGATCTGTATACATATGTATATATATGAATGTATACATATACATGTATATGTCTTACGAAGATAGGACAGATACATCTCTACGTATTAGGACACGTGGCCACCACCAGTGGACGTGAGCGTATCTCATGCTCTTTTTCTCTTTCTCTCTCTCTGGCACTCCTCTCATTTTTTGTTCTCTTACTTCTCTGTCCTTCACTATAATTCTTTCAAACCTCCCCTCTCTCTCTTGTTCCTATCTCTGATGTTCCCCCTCATCTTACAATCGCTCCCGCGTTTTTAAGTATCTCTCTCTCCCTCTCTCCCTGTCTATCTCAGTCTCTCTTCTTTCTTGCTCTCTCTCTCTCTGTCTTTCTGTCTCGGCCTGTCTTTGTCTCTGTTTTTGTGTAATGTCTCTCTCTCTAGATATGTCTCTCTTTCTCCCTCGCTTCATCTGTAACTTTCTCTCTGTTTCTTTCTACATCCCTCAATCTCCTTATATCGTACGCGCTAGCCGCAATGTTTATACAGTTTGTTCGATCCATTCTGGTAATTCTCCTTTCTTTCTTTCCTCTCTATCTCTCTCTGTTTTGCTCATATATAATATGCGGCCTTTACTCGAAGCTTCACACAGACATACATCCGTGTGTATGTAGACACACACACACACACACAGACTCACACTCTGAATACGTCTGCATTAAAACTCCCCTCCGTGTTGCGGGTGCTTTCCCTGCATGATGTCACCCCGTTTCTCCCCCCGTATGTTAACTGGACATTTAGTTTGTGTATCTTTCTCTTTTGTTGATCTTTGGTCTCTTTGGCCCTGCTTATTCTGCTTCTCATGCAGCATTAAATATATGTTTGTCTTGGATTTTCATTGTTGTTTTTAGATGTTCATCTTCCTGTCCATGTTGGTCCCTTCATCGCTACCTAGCTCTTCCTCCTCCTCATCTACTCTTTCTGTGTGCCTCTGTATAGGCACATTTCATATTCACTTAAAAACAACAGGAATGAAAGAAAAAACGCACGCTCCTCTTTCTTTCTCTTTCTCTGTGACTGCTCCTCAAAACATCTCACATGTACGTGTGTGTATATATTGTTGACATACACGTGGTTCTCTGAAGTAGACTTTCTGTCTTCGATCTCTTCATTTATATTTTGTGGGAATTGCATGCAACTAACAACCGTGAAAGAAAAGGACGTCAGGGTCATCACGTATGTGCTAGTTTCTCCGATGCTGTGATCGTCCATTAAACCTCTTTTACAGACGGTCCCTTGAAAAAAGACTTACAATCACACAAAGGTCATTTGGGCCTACAAAAAGCACCAGCGTGCAAAAGCGGCTTCCTCTCCACTAGTCTTGGACACGAAAAAAGGGCAACACCGGCAGGAACAGCAGGCGTACAAGCAACGGCAGCAGCAGAGGCAGCATCAGCAGCAGTAGCCGCGACAGCATCAGCAAGAGACGCAGCCTTTCTGAAAGGACGGAAACCACTAGCAACAAAGCCGTCTACGTTGCTCGAATACGTTGTTAACCATATGGTATATTCACTAGGTGTAAAGCGATGGAGTAGTTTCTTCGGTCTACAGGTACGCAAAGCAAATAATAACACTGAGAGATTCTGAATGAAAGTCACATGTACAACGGTGTTCGCGCAACACATATACACCCACTTGCAGTGCCCCGTGATTACTCGAAAGTGTCGGCCTTCACTCGCACATTGTATACGTCCAGATATACATACACATATATATATGTATATGTATATGTACATATATATGTATGTAATTAGTTGTGACGCGCCGTTCGTACTCAATGAAGTACGCGCACACACGTCGTAGTGACCGCTTACTGTGAGCCAGCGGGTGAGTAAGGGGAAATGTAGGTGACTACTGTAAGAGTGGCACCTACGCGTGAGAGTCTATCTGGGAAGCATCGTCGCACAGACAAGTAGAAATATTAGTGTACTGTCTTTCTGAGGATTTTTTCTCACTGCAGACTTGCGTCTGTGTGTCGCTCGCCTTACGTCTCTCAAGGCCTCTTCTTCGTTGCATTCATGTTTCCTCAGTCCACCCCTCCTTACATGCTTCCTCAACATATGGGTACTCTCTCTGAATCAATGACTTAGCAAGGCTGCTTCTTTGCATGCGTATGCATGCTCTGGCCTATAACAGTGTCGCTGTGTGCGAACATCTGCATGTCTGTGTCTAAATTTGTGGATGCATGTGTGGGATCGCGTATGTTGGTCTGCGTCTGCGTGAGTCTGTGTCTTTGTACGGATCGGTCTGTCTTTATATACGCGTGTGCGTGTGTGCGTGGGTGCGTGTGTGTGTGCGTTTGTGTGATTGTTTGTTTGTTTGTGTGTATGATTGTTTGTGTCAGCATGTATGTCGGCGAATTATGTGGGTGTTTCTGTGGAAGTGAGTGTTGGGGTGTGTGAGCAGGCGGAGTTGTGGCTACCTGCACAGCAGTATCGTTTAGCGCTAATGGCAGCAGCAGCAGCAGAGCGTTTCATGCTGGCAGATAATAACAGCACTGACAAGGCGTCTCAGCGACTATCAACTCGTGAGTTGTGCACGTCGGCCGTAGCATTCCAGAAGGGAGAGCTGCTAGAAGGGAATTCAGCAGCAGGCGGAACAGTGATTTATGCCCGCACGCAGAAACAGAAAGATACAACTATGGTAAAGACGCTCACACGAGAACACCTGAAAAGTATAATAGCAGTGAAGGAATTACAGCAGAAGACGACAACAGCGTTAACCGCCGTGAAAATGACTGCCGCAGGCGCTCGTGATGATTTCGTTACCTGCGACTATTTCAGGAGGTGAGGCAGATAACTGCTTTGAAGACTACTATAGAGAAATGAAGAGAGCGTCTATATACGTACATGTGTATGTATATGTAGCGTGCATGTATTGCAGAAGGTATATAAAAAGACTTGTATACACAAGAGACACTATAATATGCTAATGATACGAGGTGCTCGACTTTACTCACATGATGGTCATATCTGGGTGTTCACCCTCTGTCAGCATAGACACTGCGTAATTACATAGCATAGTAGGGAGTGTGGAATGTAAAGCAAACCACTTGCACAGTACATACTCAGCATCGGATTATTCTATAGCGTGCGAGTATCAGGAACTGTGAAGCAGGAAATTCTACGCTGATAAGACAGCACCACTAAATAGGTTTCTAGTAGGCTGCAACAACTATTATTGCACGGTAGAGAGCAGCTAGCTTCCACGAAGCACAAGTAGCATCGGCTAGAATTCACATATCCTGCGGCGTTGGAGAGGAGATTGAGTAAATATCATCTACACAAATACAGCACAACATCAGGCAAGCCACAATAATCTACGGCTATTACAAAGACGGCGAGGCAAACCACTACACTGGCGTATAAAGGCAGCTTTCCAGCTTTTCGAAGACTTCGAATACCACAGACAATTAAGTGAAGAAGTTCCTCAAGAAAGAAGGCCGCACCTGTTTTCTCGCAGGAGGTTGCTCTTTTGTAACCATTGTGTAGGCCGCTTGTATAAGTATATACTTGTATGTTTGTACGTATGTATATATATGTACATATACGTGTGCATGTATGTATATGTGTGTATGCTAGACAACAGTAGCGGGAATTTGGACACAGTGCTATGATAATGGGGTGTATGTACACCCCGTTGCTCATTCCCGCCCAAACGACGGGAGGCAAGATGATGGCTTGCGCGCGCTCGCAGCTTCCTCACCACAGCCGTATAACGCCCCAACAGAGGGAGTAGTTACGGTTTGCACGAATGAATGCCGAACATATGGCTGTATCTTCGTCCTCACCTACTTCATATGCGGATTCTTTAACTTGCAATGTACTTCCATTATTGTGGGTGAAAACGTACGTATCCCAACTCTAGGAGTGGCTTACGCACAGACTACACTGCATGGTGGGTCCTGGACATATGTATATACACACCACGTGTCCGGATACGGTGGGCGATTAGTAGCAGCCTTTCGAGTCTCTCTTCGCGGATAAACGTCCTTGTATTACTGTCAAGCGATTCAGACCCCCCCCTTCGCGCTCTCTCGATTTCGATTGCCTAATCCCAAGGGGTTGTGGCAGTACCTCTATACTCACCTAAGCATTGCACAGAAATTGATGCGTGGACTTACTGTAGCTTTACTTGCGTGGGAGTACACGTTTAAACTGGTAAGCATTTCTATCTGTACGTTTTGTAATACGCTGACGGATTTACCTTCGGAATATCTGCAGTGCAACGGAAGAATCATGGAGTCTTCTACGATTGTTGACGGATGCACCATATCAGTGGGTGTGGCTCTGCGTGCGTGCTAGCAGCACATTCCATGTGAGGGCTGAGAACATGATCGATACGCACAGCAGGTACACCAGAACCCCTCTCGCCCGTTGTTACCTGTGTAGCTAGACGTTTCGCACTTCCCTCGTGCATAGATGCGTACAAGCAGCTCGCAGAACTCATCCACCTAACTATCTACATGTACTGCTGTACAATTTACGCTGCTCCGTGTATACTACACCGCTGCGGCGATATATATTCGTAAGACACTGTAGGTGTATGCGGGTACGGCTCTCCGTATCCCTGGGTGTACAGTCGCTTGTATATACGCATGTTACTTTGTACTAGTGTATACTGAAAGAAGGCAACCTCCTGATTTCTTTCTTGTGACTTATTGTATCGACGGTGCAATATTCTGACTCTGTAATTGCGTGTATGTCCACTCGTAGCTGCTGTGTATGTATGTGTGGGCGTACGCGCTGCGATTGCGGAAAGAGAGCTGGTAGACACGTTTTGATTCTGTGTAATACCTCTCCGTTTCTCGGTAGCTGCGTGGTAAAGAGTCGCCCAGCGGCCCCTGCTAGCACCACCCTTCAGTAATGGTTCAAGCGGAAGCTTGGTCTCCTAAACAGGATCCATATGACGCACTTGGCTTCCACATTGGGGTACGAGCTTTTTAGAACTTGCGAACATGTATGTAACTCTGTATCAGCAATGACCACTAGACGTTTGTCTTGTCGTACATGTGTATGTATATATCAGTCGTGGCATGCACACACATGATGCTGTCGCACCATATATATACTAGTAGATATATATGTATATAATACTTATATATACATGGGTATATGTACAGGTGTATTTGAAGGCGCTGAGCTGCATGCTGGAAACCTGCGCATGTCTACGTGCACACACTCGTCTATAGGTTGCACTGTGTAATAGATTTTTTTCATGGAGGTCCCCTGGAGCTGTGTGTTTGCACCCGCCTGCTTCCTGGTTTGTGGCCCTCTCTTGAAAACAGCGAGAGCAACAAAGAACGCTTTGCGGGAGGCAGCAGCAGCGTCAGCTTGGGCAGAACGGCAGCTGAAGCACTACAAGCACATCCAGACAGCTTTAACAGGGAACCTCTAACAGACTTGTGTGTGTCTATCCTTGTAGTCTGCCCTCTCTCCACACGTCGACCCCCTCTTGCCGTCGCTCCTACTCACTGGGTCTACACCACCTCATTTTTAGGTCTTTGCAGCTCTGTTTTCGCTGTGTACGTGCAAACACATGCAGAGAAGAATGTCCTCATACAATCGACGCACTCACACTGAGGACAGGGTCACACTTGCAAGCACACTTGCGCTGATGCAGTACTAGTGTCTGCATGTGCTGTGTACCTACACAGCTGCACGAGATATGCGGGCGTAATGCATATATGTACGTGTAGTTATATATAGGTGTTTTAACATATATATATATATCTATCTGCATCTATGTGTGTCTCCATTTTGTGTCTCTACATTTGTTGACGTATCAATCTATATGTATATATATATGCATCTGTGTGTCTCTCCATTTTGTGTCTCTACATTTGTTGACGTATCAGTCTATATATGTATATTTATATATATATATCTCTCTACGAAGTCTGGATTCACATGCTGGTACGTGGATATCAGCTCAGCTGCGCTTTGGACACTCTTGGTGCAGGAGTGCGGGGGCGGCGAGGCACACATGAGTGGTGCTGAGTCAAGCATAGTACACAGCACGCTTCATTGCCAGTATTACTGTGTGAAGCCGACACCGCTTATTAATGGCTTTGCCTACAGAAAATTACAACGGCGCGGATCAGAGGAGTTTGGGAGCCTGTCGGAGACGCTGCAGGAATTTGTTGCAGCTGCTATGCAGCACTTAGTTGCAGCAGCGTCCTTCTGACCCAGTGCAACAACCAGCTATAGTCCAGCAGAGTAGATGCCGGTTCAATCGCGGTGCGGTCCGCAGTGTGAATGAAGCTTTCTCGCAGCCTTCACAGGTTTTGCAGGTTAACAAAAAGGTTTTTGCCTCGTGCAGTATAATACTGCTAGTATTTCTTGCTGTCGCCACGCGTTGCGGTGCCTCGTCCCACGATGCTGCCGTTGGATATGGTGCAGCTGCTATCGTAGAAGGTTCCCTCTGTGATACGGTTGCTGCTGTTGTCAGTTCTGCTGCAGTTTTGCCTTGAAATTCCTGCTGCTGCAGTAGTTGATAGTACTACGTGCAGACGCTGTGAGAGAGACAGTCGCTTTGCAATGGTTGCTTCTAATTTCGCATCACCCGGTCTGTCCTCCCTGTTGCTTAAAGCGCCTACTGGTGCTAGTCCACATATTTAATTTCGGGCAGGTACTGCTAACAAGGAAACTGATAGTGTTGATGTGTCTAAAACTACTCATCGGGGGTTGCTGTCTGTTGCTGCTAGGCACACGGCAACATGCACTGGCAGCATGTAGCAAGAGCGTCTCCGTTATCGTCAACAGAGAGCTCCGTTGCGTGAGCTGATTCAGCTGCGGTGTTTGCTACTCCCGCAGGGGTAATTTGACAAGGCATCGTAAAGCGACCGTATATGAGTATCGTGAGTGAGATGTGCGCTTAGAGGGAGAGTTCTCTGTGAACGAGGGAACGTAGAGCTTTTGTTGTCTAATGTGAAAGTACGCTTGAGTGTGGCTTGGAAATCTTTTCTGGTGACAAAATTCGTTACGTATGTTTGCATAGTTCTCTACGTGTCAAGTGTGTATTATTTCCTTCTCTATACTGGCGCTCATATACGTGGAGGCCTATATGTCTGCAGATAATCACGTGTGGGTTTTCGTTAGTGTATTGGTGGTTGCAGTGTATGCACGAACGGCGGCACTTTGCTGGCAATTGACGTCAAAAGTGAGGCCTAAATTGATACGGCCTGCACGAATACATGAAACAGGACCAAACTGCAGTAGCATACAAACAACTCGTCTGCACGCGAGCCGCGGTGTCCTCTTGTGACTGTGTGGATGTGCGTTCTCACCGACATAGAGCCCTCATAATAGTTTCAGGTTCGTTCGCCCATTAGGATAACAGTATTTACGTCGTCGCTAAATTGGTTCAAGTGAATATTTGCTCGCAGGCTGTGCGCGACTGCATGCTTTTCTTGCGTTGTCGAGCGCTACGTCGAGTGTTTGGGCGGAAGTAATAAGGAGCTGTGCACATAATCGATGCCGCCGTTGCTTTGATTGTTGAAGTACTTGGAGAGTGTATACGTGAGATCGTTGACCACAGGATTCGCACAACCTGCACATATCAACTGTTTCCCCAACTCTGGTGAAACTTTTGCGTGTTCGCCGCGGGATTGGCCAACGCGCGTGCGAGCAGTTCAACGTAGACTCATGACAAGAATCTGCAGCTGACAGAAGTAACAGGTGTGCAGCACGACCTCAGAAAAACGTAGAATGAACGCACTACATCAGCCACGCGGTCCTACGGATGCTGTGGATCAGACAGGCGTCTGCATCTTTTGACGCGACTTGCGTCACCGACGACTGTGAACTGACATCCTCTGGCATCCACCGAAGCCACCCATGAAGGGTAGTTGTCACCGTACACGCGATAATTATAGTCGATAAGCGAGCCCGTGCGCGTTGATGCATGCTTAGGGTGCACGTGATACAGCAAGACAAGCACGTTAACGCTTGCCGACGTTGCGTAGTCCATACAACGAGTCTTGCCATCTGTCAAAGTCGCTGTGCGTGCTTGCGCCCCCTGATGGGGACACAGGTACGCACACATAGGGCGCACGCATCCACGGTAGCGCACTATCCATGTTTCTCTTTGAAAACCGTTTGTCTGGGGCCTGCACGCATTGTCTGGCAATACTGCGCCCTACTAACCATGGCAAAACCTGAGGATAGGTCTATGATAATCAGCACGACGGTATGATGTCTCTAGGCTGAAAGCCACAAGGCTCGGAGAGTTGGCGGTGAGAAAATGAGAAGGGTCTACCGTGAGCAACAGAGGCATTCACGCCGCTTCTGTATACTCTCAAGTGGGATTACATGCAGGTGTTTTTCCTGTCTACGCGCACGGGGAGACGCCGAGTACACAAGCAAAAGTGAAAATTGACGTATTATTGAAAAAGCACATGGCTAACCGTGAATACTCAGTAGGCGCATCCGACACAGCAGAAGGCGAAACTCTACTATGCGACGCTACCGAAGCGTTAATGTGCAATAATCTACGAAGACGACGTATCATGACAGCGGGCGGATTGTGTTCTTTGCCATAAGGGAAGGGACCTACCGCACCGATGCATAGTGGTCTCTATGTTAGCGTACGTTGGCAGGGAAGAGGACTTCGGATCCCACATAGTAGCCCACCTTGAGCTGCTAGTGTACGCAGAAGAGACAGCTAGAGTCACGCGTGCGATTCAGGCAAATAGTCCATTATGAGCTCTGCCGCTGGAGGTCGTGTGGACTGGCAAGTACACGAAGAACCATACGATACTTTCGGACAAAAGGGTCTTACAGTAGGCCGCGTATTTGTGCAGCTGAGTGGCACGGTCACATCCTAACACAACACCAGGGGACGCAGAAGTCTTCCGAAAGCCTGTTCCTCAGCAGGCGACTCCTCCTGCTTGAGTAAGATATAGGTCATATATGGCATTTTTCATGGGTCTGTTGCACAGCGTTCGCCAGACCTAGACTGGATCCCCTCGAAGTCATCGTTGTGCATGCTGTTGCACAACTGAAACACGCTGAAAGACAACATATGGCAGCCGCTACGACAAGGCCTACCGTATTTCTCCCAATCGCGGCTTTGTAAAACGATGCTGCGAACTGTTTACAGAAAAATTCTGGGTGCTTGCGTGCGCAACACTTCAACCCTTGTGTACGGTCCCTTCAGCAACGGAGTGCCCTCAGCCGAGGTAAGTAGGACCTGAATCATGCGTTTTCCTACTCCTTTATACAACTATATGTGTACTTGAATATTTGTTAATATATATATATATTTTACGCACGTTCAAGTACGCACATATGTCTATATATATGTTGGCATTGCCGGTGGCATACGAGGTAGAAGACGCAGAAGGCGAATGTCGTTATTCGGAGTATCTTTCTACTACTACTACTACTGTATTACTACTGCTACTACTACTACTACAACATTAATACTACCACTACTACTACTAGTAGTATTTTTCGACGTCTTCGATGTGCATGCTTGCGTGGCAGTAAAGAATCTGTGTTAGAACACGCAGAAGTCGGAAATCCGCAAACAATGTCTCTTTTTTTCTTCTCTACTAAATAGGTATGCAGTTTGATTCGTTCTTGCATACTACCCCACACCTCCCAATTAGCTATCCATATATATATATATATATCTGCAGACAGATCCGTTACACATATATATATGTATATGTATATGAATTCACATGTGCCTCTCGTGCTGTGTAGCTGAACCTGCCGATGAGATCCGCCACAGGCGCTTGCAAGAAACAAAAGTACGTCGAAGTTAAAAGCCGTAGCCTTGTGCTGCAGATATATATGTATCAGCACCATATGCACGAACAGATGTGTCGCATACGTCTTCGTGTACTAGGTGTATGAGTGCTCCTTTCGTGTGCATGCCAACCTCGACGATATGGACGGGAATAAAAAACTCGTACCAACGTACGACGTCATGCATATGAGAACTCGTATCAACTTTCGACGTCATGCATATGAGAACTCGTATCAACTTTCGACGTCATGCATATGAGAACTCGTATCAACTTTCAACGTCATGCATATGAGAACCTCGTAACAACTTTCGACGTCATGCATATGAGAACTCGTATCAACTTTCGACGTCATGCATATGAGAACTCGTATCAACTTTCGACGTCATGCATATGAGAACTCGTATCAACTTTCGACGTCATGCATATGAGAACTCGTAACAACTTTCGACGTCATGCATATGAGAACTCGTATCAACATTTCAACGTCATGGCATATGAGAACTCGTAACAACTTTCGACGTCCATGCATATGAGAACTCGTATCAACTTTCGACGTCATGCATATGAGAACTCGTATCAACTTTCGACGTCATGCATATGAGAACTCGTAACAACTTTCGACGTCATGCATACGAGAACTCGTCTCAACTTTCGACGTCATATATATACTTCGAATTAAGGCCTGAGCTTTCGCGCATCTATTGCCTACATGTATAAAGTAGGCCTGATTTGTTAATGCGTACGATTAGGAAGAGGCAGGAGACATGTATGATGACTAGGTGTCTGGAGTACGCACGAGATTGTATTCCGCTGTGGACAGAATAACCTCAATAAAGAAGACTCGCATCCACTCTACGTGTATTTTCGTGTGCAAGACATTCTCTGACAATGGTTGTTCCACGCCAAGAAGTATGTAACTCCCCCTTCTGTATACGCACTCTATGCGTGTATGTGTGCGTGACAGTTTCCACCGTTCGTTCTTTTCAATCGCTACGTAGTTCCTGCGGGTTTTCGTCTGGGGGGTTTAATCCAGACATAGCTCGTAAAAAGGACGACTTTTTATATTATTTTCCCAAGTCACTTCTCCGCGTAGTGCGTCTTAACGTAAGAGATCGCAAGAAATGTCTTACCGTATGTCGTAAACTTTTTTTTCGAATATCGTGCCCAGAACGTCCCCGACGTATTTGCATGTACAAATAAAGCGGTAGTCTTTTATTTTTTGCGTATGCTGAGTGCACATAGATATGGTAGCTTACGTGGTGTCCTTCTGCTTACGGACTCACGTGACACTGCTGCTTCATTAGAGCAGCAGTCGTTTTCTACAGCAGCCCCTTTCGCTTTCGTGAAGAAAATAGTGGACAGCCCGAAAGATATTACCAGCAAATGAAATGCGTTTTTATCTGTACCTGGTGCATTGTTGTCTGCCGTGTGACTATATACATACATACAAATGTGACCATCGTTTTGAGGTCTACCTCCTCATAGCCGTATATTCAACCCTGCTCTGTATGAAGTATGCGTGGGACCTTCATCCCTTGAGAGGCCAGTGAATACGTTAACGTCAATCCGGAAGAAAAGAGTTCGAAGAGCGTGGTGAAAATCATTACTGTGAAATACACGACCATCTCTAAGGACGAACGCTAATACGTTAGTGATGAACGTACGCATTGTACGTATGTTCAGTACAAATAATAACTTGTGTCTCTACTTTTCGGTACATATGTCTATTTGATTGTTCTTTCTAAAGAGAAAAAGGCCGTTGCCCTCTGCTTGACACCTGTTGATGTGGAAGGTCAAACTCTGCCACTCTGAAATACAACACCCAACACAAATACCATACAAACACCCAACTCAGCAATCTACTCACCCGCTTACACCAACACACACACAATACACACATGTACACACCTACCCAGTTACATACTCACTCACTCTCATACACAAACCCCACATATATGTACGATGGACGGCTCAAACGTTCTACTGAAATGCAACAGAGCAGCACTGACACTACCACACATACACACACATATATATATGTATAGCACATACCTATACATCTGTTCACTGTCACTAGTGCTGTCCCACCCCCACGTATATGTATACATATATATATATATATGTGTATATATATATCTATATGTATATATATATCTCTCTCTCCATATATATATATATATATATATATGCATGTATGTATGGATGTATGTATCTATGGATATATATATATTTCAGAAGCGTCTGAAAAGGAGTGAGGCGGGGCCCATAGAATGAAGCAGCGGCAAGCACACGTGTGGGCAATTCTGTTGTAGCACGGAGAAGTAAAACAGACAGACGACGCACAGAACAGCCGCAAAGCTGTCAATGGATGTGTGCCTCCCCCTATACGTGTAGTAGAAGCACACAAAGACAGACCACCTGCTTACACCAGAGAGCATGCTAATGCAGACACACACTACACCAACACACACACACACACACACACAGACACAAGTGCTACGCAGACATCATCTCTTGCACATAAGACGTTTCTCAGTAGCTCTCCTGCATACATCTTCGTAGCACAAAGTCGGCCTCCGTATTTCTCTAAACATACGCGCATGTCTTGCAGCTCTTACTTCTACTGTCGCCGTCTGCACGGAACAAGTAAGTACG
>NW_026698077.1:0-24491 GCF_030435755.1 Ochotona princeps
TCACTGTTTCCTTGATTGATTAGCTCTCACACCAATATTTGCGTCTAGAGCCTTTGCATTGAGGGGCTATCTGAAAACGGCTGTGGCGCTGAAGTTGCCTGTGAATGTGGAGTTGGTGGCATGTGAAACCCGCATGTGGAGAATTCTTTTGTGTGGGATGCTCTACCAGTTTCATTCCTAGATAATGCACTCAAAGGGCACTAAGCATAGAGTGTGAAAACTGAGTTTCCTTGAGAGCTGCTTGGAAGCCTGATGGTGTGTGAAGTTAGTGAGCCAAATGGAGTTGTTCTCGCACAAGATCGACTCGGCTGATCCTTCTCAACATGCCCTTCACCAACATGCAGTGTTTCCTTGATTGAATTAGCTCTCACACCAATATTTGAGTCTAGAGCCTTTGCATGAGGGCTATCTGAAAACGGCTGTGGCGCTGAAGTTGCCTGTGAATGTGGAGTTGGTGGCATGTGAAACCCGCATGTGGAGCATTCTTTTGTGTGGGATGCTCTACCAGGTTTCATTCCTAGATAATGCACTCATAGGGCACTAAGCATAGAGTGTGAAAACTGAGTTTCCTTGAGAGCTGCTTGGAAGCCTGATGGCTGTGTGAAGTTAGTGAGCCAAATGGAGTTGTTCTCGCACAAGAACCACTCGGCTGATCCTTCTTCAATATGCCCTTCACCAACATGCAGTGTTTCCTTGATTGAATTAGCTCTCACACCAATATTTGCGTCTAGAGCCTTTGCATTGAGGGCTATCTGAAAACGGCTGTGGCGCTGAAGTTGCCTGTGGAATGTGGAGTTGGTGGCATGTGAACCCGCATGTGGAGTATTCGTTTGTGTGGGATGCCTCAGCAAGCTTCATTTCAGTCTAGGCACACAAAGGGCACTAAACATAGAGTGTGAAAACTGAGTTTCCTTGAGAGCTGCTTGGAAGCCTGATGGTGTGTGAAGTTAGTGAGCCAAATGGAGTTGTTCTGCCACAAGAACCACTCGGCTGATCCTTCTTCAATATACCCTTCACCAACATGCAGTGTTTCCTTGATTGAATTAGCTCTCACACCAATATTTTCGTCTAGAGCCTTTGCATTGAGGGCTATCTGAAAACGGCTGTGGCGCTGAGTTGCCTGTGAATGTGGAGTTGGTGGCATGTGAAACCCGCATGTGGAGCATTCGTTTGTGTGGGATGCTCTACCAGGTTCATTCCTAGATAATGCACTCAAAGGGCACTAACATAGAGTGTGAAAACTGAGTTTCCTTGAGAGATGCTTGGAAACCTGATGGTGTGTGAAGTTAGTGAGCCAAATGCAGTTGTTCTCCCACAAGAACCACTTGGCTGATCCTTCTTCAATATGCCCTTCACCAACATGCAGTGTTTCCTTGATTGAATTAGCTCTCACACCAATATTTGCGTCTAGAGCCTTTGCATTGAGGGCTATCTGAAAATGGCTGTGGCGCTGCCCGCATGTGGAGCATTCGTTTGTGTGGGATGCTCTACCAGTTCATTCCTAGATAATGCACTCAAAGGGCACTAAGCATAGAGTGTGAAAACTGAGTTTCCTTGAGAGCTGCTTGGAAGCCTGATGGTGTGTGAAGGTAGTGAGCCAAATGGAGTTGTTCTCCCACAAGAACCACTCGGCTGATCCTTCTTCAATATGCCCTTCACCAACATGCAGTGTTTTCCTTGATTGAATTAGCTCTCACACCAATATTTGCGTCTAGAGCCTTTGCATTGAGGGCTATCTGAAAACGGCTGTGGCGCTGAAGTTGCCTGTGAATGTGGAGTTGGTGGCATGTGAAACCCGCATGTGGAGCATTCTTTTCTGTGGGATGCTCTACCAGGTTCATTCCTAGATAATGCACTCAAAGGGCACTAAGCATAGAGTGTGAAAACTGAGTTTCCTTGAGAGATGCTTGGAAACCTGATGGTGTGTGAAGTTAGTGAGCCAAATGCAGTTGTTCTCCCACAAGAACCACTTGGCTGATCCTTCTTCAATATGCCCTTCACCAACATGCAGTGTTTTCTGATTGAATTAGCTCTCACACCAATATTTGCGTCTAGAGCCTTTGCATTGAGGGCTATCTGAAAATGGCTGTGGCGCTGCCCGCATGTGGAGCAATTCGTTTGTGTGGGATGCTCTACCAGGTTCATTCCTAGATAATGCACTCTAAAGGGCACTAAGCATAGAGTGTGAAAACTGGGTTTCCTTGAGAGATGCTTGGAAACCTGATGGTGTGTGAATTTAGTGAGCCAAATGGAGTTGTTCCTCCCACAAGAACCACTTGGCTGATCCTTCTTCAATATTGCCCTTCACCAACATGCAGTGTTTCCTTGATTGAATTAGCTCTCACACCAATATTGCATCTAGAGCCTTTGCATTGAGGGCTATCTGAAAACGGCTGTGGCGCTGAAGTTGCCTGTGAATGTGGAGTTGGTGGCATGTGAAACCCGCATGTGGAGCATTCGTTTGTGTGGGATGCTCTACCAGGTTCATTCCTAGATAATGCACTCAAAGGGCACTAAGCATAGAGTGTGAAAACTGAGTTTCCTTGAGAGCTGCTTGGAAGCCTGATGGTGTGTGAAGTTAGTGAGCCAAATGGAGTTGTTCTCCCACAAGAACCACTCGGCTGATTCTTTTTCAATATGCGCTTCACCAACATGCAGTGTTTCCTTGATTGAATTAGCTCTCACACCAATATTTGCGTCAAGAGCCTTTGCATTGAGGGCTATCTGAAAACGGCTGTGGTGCTGAAGTTGCCTGTGAATGTGGAGTTGGTGGCCATGTGAAACCCGCATGTGGAGCATTCGTTTGTGTGGGATGCTCTACCAGGTTCATTCCTAGATAATGCACTTAAAGGGACACTAAGCATAGAATGTGAAAACCTGAGTTTCCTTGAGAGCTGCTTGGAAGCCTGATGGTGTGTGAAGTTAGTGAGCCAAATGGAGTTGTTCTGCCACAAGAACCACTCGGCTGATTCTTCTTCAATATGCGCTTCATCAACATGCAGTGTTTCCTTGATTGAATCAGCTCTCACACCAATATTTGCGTCTAGAGCCTTGCATTGAGGGCTATCTGAAAACGGCTGTGGTGCTGAAGTTGCCTGTGAATGTGGAGTTGGTGGCATGTGAAACCCGCATGTGGAGCATTCGTTTGTGTGGGATGCTCTACCAGGTTCATTCCTAGATACTGCACTCAAAGGGCACTAAGCATAGAGTGTGAAAAACTGAGTTTCCTTGAGAGCTGCTTGGAAGCCTGATGGTGTGTGTGAAAGTTAGTGAGCCAAATGGAGTTGTTCTGCCACAAGAACCACTCGGCTGATTCTTCTTCAATATGCGCTTCACCAACATGCAGTGTTTCCTTGATTGAATTAGCTCTCACACCAATATTTGCGTCTAGAGCCTTTGCATTGAGGGCTATCTGAAAACGGTTGTGGCGCTGAAGTTGCCTGTGAATGTGGAGTTCGTGGCATGTGAAACCCGCATGTGGAGCATTCGTTTGTGTGGGATGCTCACCAAGCTTCATTTCAGTCCTAGGCACACATAGGGCACTAAGTATAGAGTGTGAAAACTGAGTTTCCTTGAGAGCTGCTTGGAAGCCTGATGGTGTGTGAAGTTAGTGAGCCAAATGGAGTTGTTTCTCCCACAAGAACCACTCGGCTGATCCTTCTTCAATATGCCCTTTACCAACATGCAGTGTTTCCTTGATTGAATTAGCTCTCACACCAATATTTGCGTCTAGAGCCTTTGCATTGAGGGCTATCTGAAAACGGCTGTGGCGCTGAAGTTGCGTGAGAATGTGGAGTTGGTGGCATGTGAAACCCGCATGTGGAGCATTCGTTTGTGTGGGATGCTCTACCAGGTTCATTCCTAGATAATGCACTCAAAGGGCACTAAGCATAGAGTGTGAAAACTGAGTTTCTTGAGAGCTGCTTGGAAGCCTGATAGTGTGTGAAGTTAGTGAGCCAAATGGAGTTGTTCTCCCACAAGAACCACTTGGCTGATCCTTCTTCAATATGCCCTTCACCAACATGCACTGTTTCCTTGATTGAATTAGCTCTCACACCAATATTTGCGTCTAGAGCCTTTGCATTGAGGGCTATCTGAAAACGGCTGTGGCGCTGAAGTTGCCTGTGAATGTGGAGTTGGTGGCATGTGAAACCCGCATGTGGAGCATTCGTTTGTGTGGGATGCTCACCAAGATTCATTTCAGTCCTAGGCACACAAAGGGCACTAAGCATAGAGTGTGAAAACTGAGTTTCTTGAGAGCTGCTTGGAAGCCTGATAGTGTGTGAAGTTAGTGAGCCCAAATGGAGTTGTTCTCCCACAAGAACCACTTGGCTGATCCTTCTTCAATATGCCCTTCACCAACATGCAGTGTTTCCTTGATTGAATTAGCTCTCACACCAATATTTGCGTCTAGAGCCTTTGCATTGAGGGCTATCTGAAAACGGTTGTGGCGCTGAAGTTGCCTGTGAATGTGGAGTTCGTGGCATGTGAAACCCGCATGTGGAGCATTCGTTTGTGTGGGATGCTCACCAAGCTTCATTTCAGTCCTAGGCACACATAGGGCACTAGTATAGAGTGTGAAAACTGAGTTTCCTTGAGAGCTGCTTGGAAGCCTGATGGTGTGTGAAGTTAGTGAGCCAAATGGAGTTGTTCTCCCACAAGAACCACTCGGCTGATCCTTCTTCAATATGTCCTTTACCAACATGCAGTGTTTCCTTGATTGAATTAGCTCTCACACCAATATTTGCGTCTAGAGGCCTTTGCATTGAGGGCTATCTGGAAAACGGCTGTGGCGCTGAAGTTGCGTGAGAATGTGGAGTTGGTGGCATGTGAAACCCGCATGTGGAGCATTCGTTTGTGTGGGATGCTCTACCAGGTTCATTCCTAGATAATGCACTCAAAGGGCACTAAGGCATAGAGTGTGAAAAACTGAGTTTCCTTGAGAGCTGCTTGGAAGCCTGATAGTGTGTGAAGTTAGTGAGCCAAATGGAGTTGTTCTCCCACAAGAACCACTTGGCTGATCCTTCTTCAATATGCCCTTCACCAACATGCACTGTTTCCTTGATTGAATTAGCTCTCACACCAATATTTGCGTCTAGAGCCTTTGCATTGAGGGCTATCTGAAAACGGCTGTGGCGCTGAAGTTGCCTGTGAATGTGGAGTTGGTGGCATGTGAAACCCGCATGTGGAGCATTCGTTTGTGTGGGATGCTCTACCAGGTTCATTCCTAGATAATGCACTCAAAGGGCACTAAGCATAGAGTGTGAAAACTGAGTTTCCTTGAGAGCTGCTTGGAAGCCTGATGGTGTGTGAAGTTAGTGAGCCAAATGGAGTTGTTCTCGCACAAGTTCCACTCGGCTGATCCTTCTTCAATATGCCCTTCACCAACATGCAGTGTTTCCTTGATTGAATTAGCTCTCACACCAATATTTGCGTCTAGAGCCTTTGCATTGAGGGCTATCTGAAAACGGCTGTGGCGCTGAAGTTGCCTGTGAATGTGGAGTTGGTGGCATGTGAAACCCGCATGTGGAGCATTCGTTTGTGTGGGATGCTCTACCAGGTTCATTCCTAGATAATGCACTCAAAGGGCACTAAGCATAGAGTGTGAAAACTGAGTTTCCTTGAGAGCTGCTTGGAAGCCTGATGGTGTGTGAAGTTAGTGAGCCAAGTGGAGTTGTTCTCCACAAGATCCACTTGGCTGATCCTTCTTCCAATATGCCCTTCACCAACATGCAGTGTTTCCTTGATTGAATTAGCTCTCACACCAATATTTGCGTCTAGAGCCTTTGCATTGAGGGCTATCTGAAAACGTTGTGGCGCTGAAGTTGCCTGTGAATGTGGAGTTGGTGGCAATGTGAAACCCGCATGTGGAGCATTCGTTTGTGTGGGATGCTCACCAAGCTTCATTTCAGTCCTAGGCACTCAAAGGGCACTAAGCATAGAGTGTGAAAACTGAGTTTCCTTGAGAGCTGCTTGGAAGCCTGATGGTGTGTGAAGTTAGTGAGCCAAATGGAGTTGTTCTCCCACAAGAACCACTCGGCTGATCCTTCTTCAATATGCCCTTCACCAACATGCACTGTTTCCTTGATTGAATTAGCTCTCACACCAATATTTGCGTCTAGAGCCTTTGCATTGAGGGCTATCTGAAAACGGCTGTGGCGCTGAAGTTGCCTGTGAATGTGGAGTTGGTGGCATGTGAAACCCGCATGTGGAGAATTCTTTTGTGTGGGATGCTCTACCAGTTTCATTCCTAGATAATGCACTCAAAGGGCACTAAGCATAGAGTGTGAAAACTGAGTTTCCTTGAGAGCTGCTTGGAAGCCTGATGGTGTGTGAAGTTAGTGAGCCAAATGGAGTTGTTCTCGCACAAGATCCACTCGGCTGATCCTTCTTCAACATGCCCTTCACCAACATGCAGTGTTTCCTTGATTGAATTAGCTCTCACACCAATATTTGAGTCTAGAGCCTTTGCATTGAGGGCTATCTGAAAACGGCTGTGGCGCTGAAGTTGCCTGTGAATGTGGAGTTGGTGGCATGTGAAACCCGCATGTGGAGCATTCTTTTGTGTGGGATGCTCTACCAGGTTCATTCCTAGATAATGCACTCATAGGGCACTAAGCATAGAGTGTGAAAACTGAGTTTCCTTGAGAGCTGCTTGGAAGCCTGATGGTGTGTGAAGTTAGTGAGCCAAATGGAGTTGTTCTCGCACAAGAACCACTCGGCTGATCCTTCTTCAATATGCCCTTCACCAACATGCAGTGTTTCCTTGATTGAATTAGCTCTCACACCAATATTTGCGTCTAGAGCCTTTGCATTGAGGGCTATCTGAAAACGGCTGTGGCGCTGAAGTTGCCTGTGAATGTGGAGTTGGTGGCATGTGAAACCCGCATGTGGAGTATTCGTTTGTGTGGGATGCTCAGCAAGCTTCATTTCAGTCTAGGCACACAAAGGGCACTAAACATAGAGTGTGAAAACTGAGTTTCCTTGAGAGCTGCTTGGAAGCCTGATGGTGTGTGAAGTTAGTGAGCCAAATGGAGTTGTTCTGCCACAAGAACCACTCGGCTGATCCTTCTTCAATATACCCTTCACCAACATGCAGTGTTTCCTTGATTGAATTAGCTCTCACACCAATATTTTCGTCTAGAGCCTTTGCATTGAGGGCTATCTGAAAACGGCTGTGGCGCTGAAGTTGCCTGTGAATGTGGAGTTGGTGGCATGTGAAACCCGCATGTGGAGCATTCGTTTGTGTGGGATGCTCTACCAGGTTCATTCCTAGATAATGCACTCAAAGGGCACTAAACATAGAGTGTGAAAACTGAGTTTCCTTGAGAGATGCTTGGAAACCTGATGGTGTGTGAAGTTAGTGAGCCAAATGCAGTTGTTCTCCCACAAGAACCACTTGGCTGATCCTTCTTCAATATGCCCTTCACCAACATGCAGTGTTTCCTTGATTGAATTAGCTCTCACACCAATATTTGCGTCTAGAGCCTTTGCATTGAGGGCTATCTGAAAATGGCTGTGGCGCTGCCCGCATGTGGAGCATTCGTTTGTGTGGGATGCTCTACCAGGTTCATTCCTAGATAATGCACTCAAAGGGCACTAAGCATAGAGTGTGAAAACTGAGTTTCCTTGAGAGCTGCTTGGAAGCCTGATGGTGTGTGAAGGTAGTGAGCCAAATGGAGTTGTTCTCCCACAAGAACCACTCGGCTGATCCTTCTTCAATATGCCCTTCACCAACATGCAGTGTTTCCTTGATTGAATTAGCTCTCACACCAATATTTGCGTCTAGAGCCTTTGCATTGAGGGCTATCTGAAAACAGCTGTGGTGCTGAAGTTGCCTGTGAATGTGGAGTTGGTGGCATGTGAAACCCGCTTGTGGAGCATTCGTTTGTGTGGGATGCTCTACCAGGTTCATTCCTAGATAATGCACTCAAAGGGCACTAAGCATAGAGTGTGAAAACTGAGTTTCCTTGAGAGCTGCTTGGAAGCCTGATGGTGTGTGAAGTTAGTGAGCCAAATGGAGTTGTTCTCCCACAAGAACCACTTTGCTGATCCTTCCTCAATATGCCCTTCACCAACATGCAGTGTTTCCTTGATTGAATTAGCTCTCACACCAATATTTGCGTCTAGAGCCTTTGCATTGAGGGCTATCTGAAAACGGCTGTGGCGCTGAAGTTGCCTGTGAATGTGGAGTTGGTGGCATGTGAAACCCGCATGTGGAGCATTCGTTTGTGTGGGATGCTCAGCAAGCTTCATTTCAGTCCTAGGCACACATAGGGCACTAAGCATAGAGTGTGAAAACTGAGTTTCCTTGAGAGCTGCTTGGAAGCCTGATGGTGTGTGAAGTTAGTGAGCCAAATGGAGTTGTTCTCCCACAAGAACCACTCGGCTGATCCTTCTTCAAAATGCCCTTCACCAACATGCAGTGTTTCCTTGATTGAATTAGCTCTCACACCAATATTTGCGTCTAGAGCCTTTGCATTGAGGGCTATCTGAAAACGGCTGTGCCGCTGAAGTTGCCTGTGAATGTGGAGTTGGTGGCATGTGAAACCCGCATGTGGAGCATTCGTTTGTGTGGGATGCTCACCAAGCTTCATTTCAGTCCTAGGCACCCAAAGGGCACTAAGCATAGAGTGTGAAAACTGAGTTTCCTTGAGAGCTGTTTGGAAGCCTGATGGTGTGTGAAGTTAGTGAGCCAAATGGAGTTGTTCTCCCACAAGAACCACTTGGCTGATCCTTCTTCAATATGCCCTTCACCAACATGCAGTGTTTCCTTGATTGAATTAGCTCTCACACCAATATTTGCATCTAGAGCCTTTGCATTGAGGGCTATCTGAAAACGGCTGTGGCGCTGAAGTTGCCTGAGAATGTGGAGTTGGTGGCATGTGAAACCCGCATGTGGAGCATTCGTTTGTGTGGGATGCTCTACCAGGTTCATTCCTAGATAATACACTCAAATGGAACTAAGCATAGAGTGTGAAAACTGAGTTTCCTTGAGAGCTGCTTGGAAGCCTGATGGTGTGTGAAGTTAGTGAGCCAAATGGAGTTGTTCTCCCACAAGAACCACTCGGCTGATCCTTCTTCAATATGCCCTTCACCAACATTGAGTGTTTCCTTGATTGAATTAGCTCTCACACCAATATTTGCACCTAGAGCCTTTGCATTGAGGGCTATCTGAAAACGGCTGTGGCGCTGAAGTTGCCTGAGAATGTGGAGTTGGTGGCATGTGAAACCCGCATGTGGAGCATTCGTTTGTGTGGGATGCTCTACCAGGTTCATTCCTAGATACTGCACTCAAAGGGCACTAAGCATAGAGTGTGAAAACTGAGTTTCCTTGAGAGCTGCTTGGAAGCCTGATGGTGTGTGAAGTTAGTGAGCCAAATGGAGTTGTTCTCGCACAAGAACCACTCGGCTGATCCTTCTTCAATATGCCCTTCACCAACATGCAGTGTTTCCTTGATTGAATTAGCTCTCACACCAATATTTGCGTCTAGAGCCTTTGCATTGAGGGCTATCTGAAAACGGCTGTGGCGCTGAAGTTGCCTGTGAATGTGGAGTTGGTGGCATGTGAAACCCGCATGTGGAGTATTCGTTTGTGTGGGATGCTCAGCAAGCTTCATTTCAGTCCTAGGCACACAAAGGGCACTAAACATAGAGTGTGAAAACTGAGTTTCCTTGAGAGCTGCTTGGAAGCCTGATGGTGTGTGAAGTTAGTGAGCCAAATGGAGTTGTTCTCCCACAAGAACCACTCGGCTGATCCTTCTTCAATATACCCTTCACCAACATGCAGTGTTTCCTTGATTGAATTAGCTCTCACACCAATATTTTCGTCTAGAGCCTTTGCATTGAGGGCTATCTGAAAACGGCTGTGGCGCTGAAGTTGCCTGTGAATGTGGAGTTGGTGGCATGTGAAACCCGCATGTGGAGCATTCGTTTGTGTGGGATGCTCTACCAGGTTCATTCCTAGATAATGCACTCAAAGGGCACTAAGCATAGAGTGTGAAAACTGAGTTTCCTTGAGAGATGCTTGGAAACCTGATGGTGTGTGAAGTTAGTGAGCCAAATGCAGTTGTTCTCCCACAAGAACCACTTGGCTGATCCTTCTTCAATATGCGCTTCACCAACATGCAGTGTTTCCTTGATTGAATTAGCTCTCACACCAATATTTGCGTCTAGAGCCTTTGCATTGAGGGCTATCTGAAAATGGCTGTGGCGCTGCCCGCATGTGGAGCATTCGTTTGTGTGGGATGCTCTACCAGGTTCATTCCTAGATAATGCACTCAAAGGGCACTAAGCATAGAGTGTGAAAACTGAGTTTCCTTGAGAGCTGCTTGGAAGCCTGATGGTGTGTGAAGGTAGTGAGCCAAATGGAGTTGTTCTCCCACAAGAACCACTCGGCTGATCCTTCTTCAATATGCCCTTCACCAACATGCAGTGTTTCCTTGATTGAATTAGCTCTCACACCAATATTTGCGTCTAGAGCCTTTGCATTGAGGGCTATCTGAAAACAGCTGTGGTGCTGAAGTTGCCTGTGAATGTGGAGTTGGTGGCATGTGAAACCCGCTTGTGGAGCATTCGTTTGTGTGGGATGCTCTACCAGGTTCATTCCTAGATAATGCACTCAAAGGGCACTAAGCATAGAGTGTGAAAACTGAGTTTCCTTGAGAGCTGCTTGGAAGCCTGATGGTGTGTGAAGTTAGTGAGCCAAATGGAGTTGTTCTCCCACAAGAACCACTCGGCTGATTCTTCTTCAATATGCCCTTCACCAACATGCAGTGTTTCGTTGATTGAATTAGCTCTCACACCAATATTTGCGTCTAGAGCCTTTGCATTGAGGGCTATCTGAAAACGGCTGTGGCGCTGAAGTTGCCTGTGAATGTGGAGTTGGTGGCATGTGAAACCCGCATGTGGAGCATTCGTTTGTGTGGGATGCTCACCAAGCTTCATTTCAGTCCTAGGCACACAAAGGGCACTAAGCATAGAGTGTGAAAACTGAGTTTCCTTGAGAGCTGCTTGGAAGCCTGATGGTGTGTGAAGTTGGTGAGCCAAATGGAGTTGTTCTCGCACAAGAACCACTCGGCTGATCCTTCTTCAATATGCCCTTCACCAACATGCAGTGTTTCCTTGATTGAATTAGCTCTCACACCAATATTTGCGTCTAGAGCCTTTGCATTGAGGGCTATCTGAAAACGGCTGTGGCGCTGAAGTTGCCTGTGAATGTGGAGTTGGTGGCATGTGAAACCCGCATGTGGAGCATTCGTTTGTGTGGGATGCTCTACCAGGTTCATTCCTAGATAATGCACTCAAAGGGCACTAAGCATAGAGTGTGAAAACTGAGTTTCCTTGAGAGCTGCTTGGAAACCTGATGGTGTGTGAAGTTAGTGAGCCAAATGGAGTTGTTCTCGCACAAGATCCACTCGGCTGATCCTTCTTCAATATGCCCTTCACCAACATGCAGTGTTTCGTTGATTGAATTAGCTCTCACACCAATATTTGCGTCTAGAGCCTTTGCATTGATGGCTATCTGAAAATGGCTGTGGCGCTGAAGTTGCCTGTGAATGTGGAGTTGGTGGCATGTGAAACCCGCATGTGGAGCATTCGTTTGTGTGGGATGCTCTACCAGGTTCATTCCTAGATAATGCACTCAAAGGGCACTAAGCATAGAGTGTGAAAACTGGGTTTCCTTGAGAGATGCTTGGAAACCTGATGGTGTGTGAATTTAGTGAGCCAAATGGAGTTGTTCTCCCACAAGAACCACTTGGCTGATCCTTCTTCAATATGCCCTTCACCAACATGCAGTGTTTCCTTGATTGAATTAGCTCTCACACCAATATTTGCGTCTAGAGCCTTTGCATTGAGGGCTATCTGAAAACGGCTGTGGCGCTGAAGTTGCCTGTGAATGTGGAGTTGGTGGCATGTGAAACCCGCATGTGGAGCATTCGTTTGTGTGGGATGCTCTACCAGGTTCATTCCTAGATAATGCACTCAAAGGGCACTAAGCATAGAGTGTGAAAACTGAGTTTCCTTGAGAGCTGCTTGGAAGCCTGATGGTGTGTGAAGTTAGTGAGCCAAATGGAGTTGTTCTCCCACAAGAACCACTCGGCTGATTCTTTTTCAATATGCGCTTCACCAACATGCAGTGTTTCCTTGATTGAATTAGCTCTCACACCAATATTTGCGTCTAGAGCCTTTGCATTGAGGGCTATCTTAAAATGGCTGTGGTGCTGAAGTTGCCTGTGAATGTGGAGTTGGTGGCATGTGAAACCCGCATGTGGAGCATTCGTTTGTGTGGGATGCTCTACCAGGTTCATTCCTAGATAATGCACTTAAAGGGCACTAAGCATAGAATGTGAAAACTGAGTTTCCTTGAGAGCTGCTTGGAAGCCTGATGGTGTGTGAAGTTAGTGAGCCAAATGGAGTTGTTCTGCCACAAGAACCACTCGGCTGATTCTTCTTCAATATGCGCTTCATCAACATGCAGTGTTTCCTTGATTGAATCAGCTCTCACACCAATATTTGCGTCTAGAGCCTTTGCATTGAGGGCTATCTGAAAACGGCTGTGGCGCTGAAGTTGCCTGTGAATGTGGAGTTGGTGGCATGTGAAACCCGCATGTGGAGCATTCGTTTGTGTGGGATGCTCTACCAGGTTCATTCCTAGATACTGCACTCAAAGGGCACTAAGCATAGAGTGTGAAAACTGAGTTTCCTTGAGAGCTGCTTGGAAGCCTGATGGTGTGTGAAGTTAGTGAGCCAAATGGAGTTGTTCTCCCACAAGAACCACTTGGCTGATTCTTCTTCAATATGCCCTTCACCAACATGCAGTGTTTCCTTGATTGAATTAGCTCTCACACCAATATTTGCGTCTAGAGCCTTTGCATTGAGGGCTATCTGAAACCGGCTGTGGCGCTGAAGTTGCCTGTGAATGTGGAGTTGGTGGCATGTGAAACCCGCATGTGGAGCATTCGTTTGTGTGGGATGCTCTACCAGGTTCATTCCTAGATAATGCACACAAAGGGCACTAAGCATAGAGTGTGAAAACTGAGTTTCCTTGAGAGCTGCTTGGAAGTCTGATATTGTGTGAAGTTAGTGAGCCAAATGGAGTTGTTCTCCCACAAGAACCACTTGGCTGATTCTTCTTCAATATGCGCTTCACCAACATGCAGTGTTTCCTTGATTGAATTAGCTCTCACACCAATATTTGCGTCTAGAGCCTTTGCATTGAGGGCTATCTGAAAACGGCTGTGGCGCTGAAGTTGCCTGTGAATGTGGAGTTGGTGGCATGTGAAACCCGCATGTGGAGCATTCGTTTGTGTGGGATGCTCTACCAGGTTCATTCCTAGATAATGCACTCAAAGGGCACTAAGCATAGAGTGTGAAAACTGAGTTTCCTTGAGAGCTGCTTGGAAGCCTGATGGTGTGTGAAGTTAGTGAGCCAAATGGAGTTGTTCTCCCACAAGAACCACTCGGCTGATCCTTCTTCAATATGCCCTTCACCAACATGCAGTGTTTCCTTGATTGAATTAGCTCTCACACCAATATTTGCGTCTAGAGCCTTTGCATTGAGGGCTATCTGAAAACGGCTGTGGCGCTGAAGTTGCCTGTGAATGTGGAGTTGGTGGCATGTGAAACCCGCATGTGGAGCATTCGTTTGTGTGGGATGCTCATCAAGCTTCATTTCAGTCCTAGGCACACATAGGGCACTAAGCATAGAGTGTGAAAACTGAGTTTCCTTGAGAGCTGCTTGGAAGCCTGATGGTGTGTGAAGTTAGTGAGCCAAATGGAGTTGTTCTCCCACAAGAACCACTCGGCTGATCCTTCTTCAATATGCCCTTCACCAACATGCAGTGTTTCCTTGATTGAATTAGCTCTCACACCAATATTTGCGTCTAGAGCCTTTGCATTGAGGGCTATCTGAAAACGGCTGTGGCGCTGAAGTTGCCTGTGAATGTGGAGTTGGTAGCATGTGAAACCCGCATGTGGAGCATTCGTTTGTGTGGGATGCTCTACCAGGTTCATTCCTAGATAATGCACTCAAAGGGCACTAAGCATAGAGTGTGAAAACTGAGTTTCCTTGAGAGCTGCTTGGAAGTCTGATATTGTGTGTGAAGTTAGTGAGCCAAATGGAGTTGTTCTGCCACAAGAACCACTCAGCTGATTCTTCTTCAATATGCGCTTCACCAACATGCAGTGATTCCTTGATTGAATCGGCTCTCACAGCAATATTTGCGTCTAGAGCCTTTGCATTGAGGGCTATCTGAAAACGGCTGTGGCGCTGAAGTTGCCTGTGAATGTGGAGTTGGTGGCATGTGAAACCCGCATGTGGAGCATTCGTTTGTGTGGGATGATCACCAAGCTTCATTTCAGTCCTAGGCACTCAAAGGGCACTAAGCATAGAGTGTGAAAACTGAGTTTCCTTGAGAGCTGCTTGGAAGCCTGATGGTGTGTGAAGGTAGTGAGCCAAATGGAGTTGTTCTCCCACAAGAACCACTCGGCTGATCCTTCTTCAATATGCCCTTCACCAACATGCAGTGTTTCCTTGATTGAATTAGCTCTCACACCAATATTTGCGTCTAGAGCCTTTGCATTGAGGGCTATCTGAAAACGGCTGTGGCGCTGAAGTTGCCTGTGAATGTGGAGTTGGTGGCATGTGAAACCCGCATGTGGAGCATTCGTTTGTGTGGGATGATCACCAAGCTTCATTTCAGTCCTAGGCACACATAGGGCACTAAGCATAGAGTGTGAAAACTGAGTTTCCTTGAGAGCTGCTTGGAAGTCTGATGGTGTGTGAAGTTAGTGAGCCAAATGGAGTTGTTCTCCCACAAGAACCACTCGGCTGATCCTTCTTCAATATGCCCTTCACCAACATGCAGTGTTTCCTTGATTGAATTAGCTCTCACACCAATATTTGCGTCTAGAGCCTTTGCATTGAGGGCTATCTGAAAACGGCTGTGGCGCTGAAGTTGCCTGTGAATGTGGAGTTGGTGGCATGTGAAACCCGCATGTGGAGCATTCGTTTGTGTGGGATGCTCTACCAGGTTCATTCCTAGATAATGCACTCAAAGGGCACTAAGCATAGAGTGTGAAAACTGAGTTTCCTTGAGAGCTGCTTGGAAGTCTGATATAGTGTGTGAAGTTAGTGAGCCAAATGGAGTTGTTCTGCCACAAGAACCACTCAGCTGATTCTTCTTCAATATGCGCTTCACCAACATGCAGTGATTCCTTGATTGAATCGGCTCTCACAGCAATATTTGCGTCTAGAGCCTTTGCATTGAGGGCTATCTGAAAACGGCTGTGGCGCTGAAGTTGCCTGTGAATGTGGAGTTGGTGGCATGTGAAACCCGCATGTGGAGCATTCGTTTGTGTGGGATGATCACCAAGCTTCATTTCAGTCCTAGGCACTCAAAGGGCACTAAGCATAGAGTGTGAAAACTGAGTTTCCTTGAGAGCTGCTTGGAAGCCTGATGGTGTGTGAAGTTATTGAGCCAAATGGAGTTGTTCTCCAACAAGAACCACTCGGCTGATCCTTCTTCAATATGCCCTTCACCAACATGCAGTGTTTCCTTGATTGAATTAGCTCGCACACCAATATTTGCGTCTAGAGCCTTTGCATTGAGGGCTATCTGAAAATGGCTGTGGCGCTGAAGTTGCCTGTGAATGTGGAGTTGGTGGCATGTGAAACCCGCATGTGGAGCATTTGTTTGTGTGGGATGCTCTACCAGGTTCATTCCTAGATAATGCACTCAAAGGGCACTAAGCATAGAGTGTGAAAACTGAGTTTCCTTGAGAGCTGCTTGGAAGCCTGATGGTGTGTGAAGTTAGTGAGCCAAATGGAGCTGTTCTCCCACAAGAACCACTCGGCTGATCCTTCTTCAATATGCCCTTCACCAACATGCAGTGTTTCCTTGATTGAATTAGCTCTCACACCAATATTTGCGTCTAGAGCCTTTGCATTGAGGGCTATCTGAAAACGGCTGTGGCGCTGAAGTTGCCTGTGAATGTGGAGTTGGTGGCATGTGAAACCCGCATGTGGAGCATTCGTTTGTGTGGGATGCTCTACCAGGTTCATTCCTAGAAATGCACTCAAAGGGCACTAAGCATAGAGTGTGAAAACTGAGTTTCCTTAAGAGCTGCTTGGAAGCCTGATGGTGTGTGAAGTTAGTGAACCAAATGGAGTTGTTCTCCCACAAGAACCACTCGGCTGATCCTTCTTCAATATGCCCTTCACCAACATGCAGTGTTTCCTTGATTGAATTAGCTCTCACACCAATATTTGCGTCTAGAGCCTTTGCATTGAGGGCTATCTGAAAACGGCTGTGGCGCTGAAGTTGCCTGTGAATGTGGAGTTGGTGGCATGTGAAACCCGCATGTGGAGCATTTGTTTGTGTGGGATGCTCTACCAGGTTCATTCCTAGATAATGCACTCAAAGGGCACTAAGCATAGAGTGTGAAAACTGAGTTTCCTTGAGAGCGGCTTGGAAGCCTGATGGTGTGTGAAGTTAGTGAGCCAAATGGAGCTGTTCTCCCACAAGAACCACTCGGCTGATCCTTCTTCAATATGCCCTTCACCAACATGCAGTGTTTCCTTGATTGAATTAGCTCTCACACCAATATTTGCGTCTAGAGCCTTTGCATTGAGGGCTATCTGAAAACGGCTGTGGCGCTGAAGTTGCCTGTGAATGTGGAGTTGGTAGCATGTGAAACCCGCATGTGGAGCATTCGTTTGTGTGGGATGCTCTACCAGGTTCATTCCTAGATAATGCACTCAAAGGGCACTAAGCATAGAGTGTGAAAACTGAGTTTCCTTGAGAGCTGCTTGGAAGTCTGATATTGTGTGTGAAGTTAGTGAGCCAAATGGAGTTGTTCTGCCACAAGAACCACTCAGCTGATTCTTCTTCAATATGCGCTTCACCAACATGCAGTGATTCCTTGATTGAATCGGCTCTCACAGCAATATTTGCGTCTAGAGCCTTTGCATTGAGGGCTATCTGAAAACGGCTGTGGCGCTGAAGTTGCCTGTGAATGTGGAGTTGGTGGCATGTGAAACCCGCATGTGGAGCATTCGTTTGTGTGGGATGATCACCAAGCTTCATTTCAGTCCTAGGCACTCAAAGGGCACTAAGCATAGAGTGTGAAAACTGAGTTTCCTTGAGAGCTGCTTGGAAGCCTGATGGTGTGTGAAGTTAGTGAGCCAAATGGAGTTGTTCTCCCACAAGAACCACTCGGCTGATTCTTCTTCAATATGAGCTTCACCAACATGCAGTGTTTCCTTGATTGAATCAGCTCTCACACCAATATTTGCGTCTAGTGCCTTTGCATTGAGGGCTATCTGAAAACGGCTGTGGCGCTGAAGTTGCCTGTGAATGTGGAGTTGGTGGCATGTGAAACCCGCATGTGGAGCATTCGTTTGTGTGGGATGCTCTACCAGGTTCATTCCTAGAAATGCACTCAAAGGGCACTAAGCATAGAGTGTGAAAACTGAGTTTCCTTAAGAGCTGCTTGGAAGCCTGATGGTGTGTGAAGGTAGTGAGCCAAATGGAGTTGTTCTCCCACAAGAACCACTCGGCTGATCCTTCTTCAATATGCCCTTCACCAACATGCAGTGTTTCCTTGATTGAATTAGCTCTCACACCAATATTTGCGTCTAGAGCCTTTGCATTGAGGGCTATCTGAAAACGGCTGTGGCGCTGAAGTTGCCTGTGAATGTGGAGTTGGTGGCATGTGAAACCCGCATGTGGAGCATTTGTTTGTGTGGGATGCTCTACCAGGTTCATTCCTAGATAATGCACTCAAAGGGCACTAAGCATAGAGTGTGAAAACTGAGTTTCCTTGAGAGCTGCTTGGAAGCCTGATGGTGTGTGAAGTTAGTGAGCCAAATGGAGTTGTTCTCCCACAAGAACCACTCGGCTGATCCTTCTTCAATATGCCCTTCACCAACATGCAGTGTTTCCTTGATTGAATTAGCTCTCACACCAATATTTGCGTCTAGAGCCTTTGCATTGAGGGCTATCTGAAAACGGCTGTGGCGCTGAAGTTGCCTGTGAATGTGGAGTTGGTGGCATGTGAAACCCGCATGTGGAGCATTCGTTTGTGTGGGATGCTCACCAAGCTTCATTTCAGTCCTAGGCACACATAGGGCACTAAGCATAGAGTGTGAAAACTGAGTTTCCTTGAGAGCTGCTTGGAAGTCTGATGGTGTGTGAAGTTAGTGAGCCAAATGGAGTTGTTCTCCCACAAGAACCACTCGGCTGATCCTTCTTCAATATGCCCTTCACCAACATGCAGTGTTTCCTTGATTGAATTAGCTCTCACACCAATATTTGCGTCTAGAGCCTTTGCATTGAGGGCTATCTGAAAACGGCTGTGGCGCTGAAGTTGCCTGTGAATGTGGAGTTGGTGGCATGTGAAACCCGCATGTGGAGCATTCGTTTGTGTGGGATGCTCTACCAGGTTCATTCCTAGATAATGCACTCAAAGGGCACTAAGCATAGAGTGTGAAAACTGAGTTTCCTTGAGAGCTGCTTGGAAGTCTGATATAGTGTGTGAAGTTAGTGAGCCAAATGGAGTTGTTCTGCCACAAGAACCACTCAGCTGATTCTTCTTCAATATGCGCTTCACCAACATGCAGTGATTCCTTGATTGAATCGGCTCTCACAGCAATATTTGCGTCTAGAGCCTTTGCATTGAGGGCTATCTGAAAACGGCTGTGGCGCTGAAGTTGCCTGTGAATGTGGAGTTGGTGGCATGTGAAACCCGCATGTGGAGCATTCGTTTGTGTGGGATGATCACCAAGCTTCATTTCAGTCCTAGGCACTCAAAGGGCACTAAGCATAGAGTGTGAAAACTGAGTTTCCTTGAGAGCTGCTTGGAAGCCTGATGGTGTGTGAAGTTATTGAGCCAAATGGAGTTGTTCTCCAACAAGAACCACTCGGCTGATCCTTCTTCAATATGCCCTTCACCAACATGCAGTGTTTCCTTGATTGAATTTGCTCGCACACCAATATTTGCGTCTAGAGCCTTTGCATTGAGGGCTATCTGAAAATGGCTGTGGCGCTGAAGTTGCCTGTGAATGTGGAGTTGGTGGCATGTGAAACCCGCATGTGGAGCATTTGTTTGTGTGGGATGCTCTACCAGGTTCATTCCTAGATAATGCACTCAAAGGGCACTAAGCATAGAGTGTGAAAACTGAGTTTCCTTGAGAGCTGCTTGGAAGCCTGATGGTGTGTGAAGTTAGTGAGCCAAATGGAGCTGTTCTCCCACAAGAACCACTCGGCTGATCCTTCTTCAATATGCCCTTCACCAACATGCAGTGTTTCCTTGATTGAATTAGCTCTCACACCAATATTTGCGTCTAGAGCCTTTGCATTGAGGGCTATCTGAAAACGGCTGTGGCGCTGAAGTTGCCTGTGAATGTGGAGTTGGTGGCATGTGAAACCCGCATGTGGAGCATTCGTTTGTGTGGGATGCTCTACCAGGTTCATTCCTAGAAATGCACTCAAAGGGCACTAAGCATAGAGTGTGAAAACTGAGTTTCCTTAAGAGCTGCTTGGAAGCCTGATGGTGTGTGAAGTTAGTGAACCAAATGGAGTTGTTCTCCACAAGAACCACTCGGCTGATCCTTCTTCAATATGCCCTTCACCAACATGCAGTGTTTCCTTGATTGAATTAGCTCTCACACCAATATTTGCGTCTAGAGCCTTTGCATTGAGGGCTATCTGAAAACGGCTGTGGCGCTGAAGTTGCCTGTGAATGTGGAGTTGGTGGCATGTGAAACCCGCATGTGGAGCATTTGTTTGTGTGGGATGCTCTACCAGGTTCATTCCTAGATAATGCACTCAAAGGGCACTAAGCATAGAGTGTGAAAACTGAGTTTCCTTGAGAGCTGCTTGGAAGCCTGATGGTGTGTGAAGTTAGTGAGCCAAATGGAGCTGTTCTCCCACAAGAACCACTCGGCTGATCCTTCTTCAATATGCCCTTCACCAACATGCAGTGTTTCCTTGATTGAATTAGCTCTCACACCAATCTTTGCGTCTAGAGCCTTTGCATTGAGGGCTATCTGAAAATGGCTGTGGCGCTGAAGTTGCCTGTGAATGTGGAGTTGGTGGCATGTGAAACCCGCATGTGGAGCATTCGTTTGTGTGGGATGCTCACCAAGCTTCATTTCAGTCCTTGGCACCCAAAGGGCACTAAGCATAGAGTGTGAAAACTGAGTTTCCTTGAGAGCTGCTTGGAAGCCTGATGGTGTGTGAAGTTAGTGAGCCAAATGGAGTTGTTCTCCCACAAGAACCACTCGGCTGATCCTTCTTCAATATGCCCTTCACCAACATGCAGTGTTTCGTTGATTGAATTATCTCTCACACCAATATTTGCGTCTAGAGCCTTTGCATTGAGGGCTATCTGAAAACGGCTGTGGCGCTGAAGTTGCTTGTGAATGTGGAGTTGGTGGCATGTGAAACCCGCATGTGGAGCATTCGTTTGTGTGGGATGCTCTACCAGGTTCATTCCTAGATAATGCACTCAAAGGGCACTAAGCATAGAGTGTGAAAACTGAGTTTCCTTGAGAGCTGCTTGGAAGTCTGATATTGTGTGAAGTTAGTGAGCCAAATGGAGTTGTTCTGCCACAAGAACCACTCAGCTGATTCTTTTTCAATATGCGCTTCACCAACATGCAGTGTTTCCTTGATTGAATTAGCTCTCACAGCAATATTTGCGTCTAGAGCCTTTGCATTGAGGGCTATCTGAAAACGGCTGTGGCGCTGAAGTTGCCTGTGAATGTGGAGTTGGTGGCATGTGAAACCTGCATGTGGAGCATTCGTTTGTGTGGGATTCTCACCAAGCTTCATTTCAGTCCTAGACACTCAAAGGGCACTAAGCCTAGAGTGTGAAAACTGAGTTTCCTTGAGAGCTGCTTGGAAGTCTGATATTGTGTGAAGTTAGTGAGCCAAATGGAGTTGTTCTCGCACAAGAACCACTCGGCTGATCCTTCTTCAATATGCCCTTCACCAACATGCAGTGTTTCCTTGATTGAATTAGCTCTCACACCAATATTTGCGTCTAGAGACTTTGCATTGAGGGCTATCTGAAAACGGCTGTGGCGCTGAAGTTGCCTGTGAATGTGGAGTTGGTGGCATGTGAAACCCGCATGTGGAGCATTCGTTTGTGTGGGATGCTCTACCAGGTTCATTCCTAGATAATGCACTCAAAGGGCACTAAGCATAGAGTGTGAAAACTGAGTTTCCTTCAGAGCTGCTAGGAAGCCTGATGGTGTGTGAAGTTAATGAGCCAAATGGAGTTGTTCTCACACAAGAACCACTCGGCTGATCCTTCTTCAATATGCCCTTCACCAACATGCAGTGTTTCCTTGATTGAATTAGCTCGCACACCAATATTTGCGTCTAGAGCCTTTGCATTGAGGGCTATCTGAAAATGGCTGTGGCGCTGAAGTTGCCTGTGAATGTGGAGTTGGTGGCATGTGAAACCCGCATGTGGAGCATTTGTTTGTGTGGGATGCTCTACCAGGTTCATTCCTAGATAATGCACTCAAAGGGCACTAAGCATAGAGTGTGAAAACTGAGTTTCCTTGAGAGCTGCTTGGAAGCCTGATGGTGTGTGAAGTTAGTGAGCCAAATGGAGCTGTTCTCCCACAAGAACCACTCGGCTGATCCTTCTTCAATATGCCCTTCACCAACATGCAGTGTTTCCTTGATTGAATTAGCTCTCACACCAATATTTGCGTCTAGAGCCTTTGCATTGAGGGCTATCTGAAAACGGCTGTGGCGCTGAAGTTGCCTGTGAATGTGGAGTTGGTGGCATGTGAAACCCGCATGTGGAGCATTCGTTTGTGTGGGATGCTCACCAAGCTTCATTTCAGTCCTTGGCATCCAAAGGGCATTAAGCATAGAGTGTGAAAACTGAGTTTTCTTGAGAGCTGCTTGAAGCCTGATGGTGTGTGAAGTTAGTGAGCCAAATGGAGTTGTTCTCCCACAAGAACCACTCGGCTGATCCTTCTTCAATATGCCCTTCAGCAACATGCAGTGTTTCCTTGATTGAATTAGCTCTCACACCAATATTTGCGTCTAGAGCCTATGCATTGAGGGCTGTCTGAAAATGGCTGTGGCGCTGAAGTTGCCTGTGAATGTGGAGTTGGTGGCATGTGAAACCCGCATGTGGAGCATTCGTTTGTGTGGGATGCTCTACCAGGTTCATTCCTAGATAATGCACTCAAAGGGCACTAAGCATAGAGTGTGAAAACTGAGTTTCCTTGAGAGCTGCTTGGAAGCCTGATGTGTGTGAAGTTAGTGAGCCAAATGGAGTTGTTCTCCCACAAGAACCACTCGGCTGATCCTTGTTCAATATGCCCTTCACCAACATGCAGTGTTTCGTTGATTGAATTAGCTCTCACACCAATATTTGCGTCTAGAGCCTTTGCATTGAGGGCTATCTGAAAACGGCTGTGGCCCTGAAGTTGCTTGTGAATGTGGAGTTGGTGGCATGTGAAACCCGCATGTGGAGCATTCATTTGTGTGGGATGCTCTACCAGGATCATTCCTAGATAATGCACTCAAAGGGCACTAAGCATAGAGTGTGAAAACTGAGTTTCCTTGAGAGCTGCTTGGAAGTCTGATATTGTGTGAAGTTAGTGAGCCAAATGGAGTTGTTCTGCCACAAGAACCACTCGGCTGATTCTTTTTCAATATGCGCTTCACCAACATGCAGTGTTTCCTTGATTGAATTAGCTCGCACACCAATATTTGCGTCTAGAGCCTTTGCATTGAGGGCTATCTGAAAATGGCTGTGGCGCTGAAGTTGCCTGTGAATGTGGAGTTGGTGGCATGTGAAACCCGCATGTGGAGCATTTGTTTGTGTGGGATGCTCTACCAGGTTCATTCCTAGATAATGCACTCAAAGGGCACTAAGCATAGAGTGTGAAAACTGAGTTTCCTTGAGAGCTGCTTGGAAGCCTGATGGTGTGTGAAGTTAGTGAGCCAAATGGAGCTGTTCTCCCACAAGAACCACTCGGCTGATCCTTCTTCAATATGCCCTTCACCAACATGCAGTGTTTCCTTGATTGAATTAGCTCTCACACCAATCTTTGCGTCTAGAGCCTTTGCATTGAGGGCTATCTGAAAATGGCTGTGGCGCTGAAGTTGCCTGTGAATGTGGAGTTGGTGGCATGTGAAACCCGCATGTGGAGCATTCGTTTGTGTGGATGCTCACCAAGCTTCTTTTCAGTCCTTGGCATCCAAAGGGCATTAAGCATAGAGTGTGAAAACTGAGTTTCCTTGAGAGCTGCTTGAAAGCCTGATGGTGTGTGAAGTTAGTGAGCCAAATGGAGTTGTTCTCCACAAGAACCACTCGGCTGATCCTTCTTCAATATGCCCTTCAGCAACATGCAGTGTTTCCTTGATTGAATTAGCTCTCACACCAATATTTGCGTCTAGAGCCTATGCATTGAGGGCTGTCTGAAAATGGCTGTGGCGCTGAAGTTGCCTGTGAATGTGGAGTTGGTGGCATGTGAAACCCGCATGTGGAGCATTCGTTTGTGTGGGATGCTCTACCAGGTTCATTCCTAGATAATGCACTGAAAGGGCACTAAGCATAGAGTGTGAAAACTGAGTTTCCTTGAGAGCTGCTTGGAAGCCTGATGGTGTGTGAAGTTAGTGAGCCAAATGGAGTTGTTCTCCCACAAGAACCACTCGGCTGATCCTTCTTCAATATGCCCTTCACCAACATGCAGTGTTTCCTTGATTGAATTAGCTCTCACACCAATGTTTGCGTCTAGAGCCTTTGCATTGAGGGCTATCTGAAAACGGCTGTGGCGCTGAAGTTGCCTGTGAATGTGGAGTTGGTGGCATGTGAAACCCGCATGTGGAGCATTCGTTTGTGTGGGATGCTCTACCAGGTTCATTCCTAGATAATGCACTCAAAGGGCACTAAGCATAGAGTGTGAAACTGAGTTTCCTTGAGAGCTGCTTGGAAGCCTGATGGTGTGTGAAGTTAGTGAGCCAAATGGAGTTGTTCTCCCACAAGATCCACTCGGCTGATCCTTCTTCAATATGCCCTTCACCAACATGCAGTGTTTCCTTGATTGAATTAGCTCTCACACCAATATTTGCGTCTAGAGCCTTTGCATTGAGGGCTATCTGAAAATGGCTGTGGCGCTGAAGTTGCCTGTGAATGTGGAGTTGGTGGCATGTGAAACCCGCATGTGGAGCATTCTTTTGTGTGGGATGCTCTACCAGGTTCATTCCTAGATAATGCAGTGAAAGGGCACTAAGCATAGAGTGTGAAAACTGAGTTTCCTTGAGAGCTGCTTGGAAGCCTGATGGTGTGTGAAGTTAGTGAGCCAAATGGAGTTGTTCTCCCACAAGAACCACTCGGCTGATCCTTCTTCAATATGCCCTTCAGCAACATGCAGTGTTTCCTTGATTGAATTAGCTGCTCACACCAATATTTGCGTCTAGAGCCTATGCATTGAGGGCTGTCTGAAAACA
>NW_026698078.1:0-32324 GCF_030435755.1 Ochotona princeps
TGTGAATGTGGAGTTGGTGGCATGTGAAACCCGCATGTGGAGCATTCGTTTGTGTGGGATGCTCTACCAGGTTCATTTCAGTCCTAGGCACACAAAGAGCACTAAGCATAGAGTGTGAAAACTGAGTTTCCTTGAGAGCTGCTTGGAAGCCTGATGGTGTGAAGTTAGTGAGCCAAATGGAGTTGTTCTCCCACAAGAACCACTCGGCTGATCCTTCTTCAATATGCCCTTCACCAACATGCAGTGTTTCCTTGATTGAATTAGCTCTCACACCAATATTTGCGTCTAGAGCCTTTGCATTGAGGGCTATCTGAAAACGGATGTGGCGCTGAAGTTGCCTGTGAATGTGGAGTTGGTGGCATGTGAAACCCGCATGTGCAGCATTCGTTTGTGTGGGATGCTCTACCAGGTTCATTCCTAGATAATGCACTCAAAGGGCACTAAGCATAGAGTGTGAAAACTGAGTTTCCTTGAGAGCTGCTTGGAAGCCTGATGGTGTGTGAAGTTAGTGAGCCAAATGGAGTTGTTCTCCCACAAGAACCACTCAGCTGATCCTTCTTCAATATGCCCTTCACCAACATGCAGTGTTTCCTTGATTGAATTAGCTCTCACACCAATATTTGCGTCTACAGCCTTTGCATTGAGGGCTATCTGAAAACGGCTGTGGCGCTGAAGTTGCCTGTGAATGTGGAGTTGGTGGCATGTGAAACCCGCATGTGGAACATTCGTTTGTGTGGGATGCTCTACCAGGTTCATTCCTAGATAATGCATTCAAAGGGCACTAAATATAGAGTGTGAAAACTGAGTTTCCTTGAGAGCTGCTTGGAAGCCTGATGGTGTGTGTAGTTAGTGAGCCAAATGGAGTTGTTCTCCCACAAGAACCACTCGGCTGACCCTTCTTCAATATGCCCTTCACCAACATGCAGTGTTTCCTTGATTGAATTAGCTCTCATACCAATATTTGCGTCTAGAGCCTTTGCATTGAGGGCTATCTGAAAACGGCTGTGGCGCTGAAGTTGCCTGTGAATGTGGAGTTGGTGGCATGTGAAACCCGCATGTGGAGCATTCGTTTGTGTGGGATGCTCTACCAGGTTCATTCCTAGATAATGCATTCAAAGGGCACTAAGCATAGAGTGTGAAAACTGAGTTTCCTTGAGAGCTGCTTGGAAGCCTGATGGTGTGTGAAGTTAGTGAGCCAAATGGAGTTGTTCTGCCACAAGAACCACTCGGCTGATCCTTCTTCAATATGCCCTTCACCAACATGCAGTGTTTCCTTGATTGAATTAGCTCTCACACCAATATTTGCGTCTACAGCCTTTGCATTGAGGGCTATCTGAAAACGGCTGTGGCGCTGAAGTTGCCTGTGAATGTGGAGTTGGTGGCATGTGAAACCCGCATGTGGAGCATTCGTTTGTGTGGGATGCTCTACCAAGCTTCATTTCAGTCCTAGGCACACAAAGAGCACTAAGCATAGAGTGTGAAAACTGAGTTTCCTTGAGAGCTGCTTGGAAGCCTGATGGTGTGTGAAGTTATTGAGCCAAATGGAGTTGTTCTCCCACAAGAACCACTCGGCTGATCCTTCTTCAATATGCCCTTCACCAACATGCAGTGTTTCCTTGATTGAATTAGCTCTCACACCAATATTTGCGTCTAGAGCCTTTGCATTGAGGGCTATCTGAAAACGGCTGTGGCGCTGAAGTTGCCTGTGAATGTGGAGTTGGTGGCATGTGAAACCCGCATGTGGAGCATTCGTTTGTGTGGGATGCTCTACCAGGTTCATTCCTAGATAATGCACTCAAAGGGCACTAAGCATAGAGTGTGAAAACTGAGTTTCCTTGAGAGCTGCTTGGAAGCCTGATGGTGTGTGTAGTTAGTGAGCCAAATGGAGTTGTTCTCCCACAAGAACCACTCGGCTGATCCTTCTTCAATATGCCCTTCACCAACATGCAGTGTTTCCTTGATTGAATTAGCTCTCACACCAATATTTGCGTCTAGAGCCTTTGCATTGAGGGCTATCTGAAAACGGCTGTGGCGCTGAAGTTGCCTGTGAATGTGGAGTTGGTGGCATGTGAAACCCGCATGTGGAGCATTCGTTTGTGTGGGATGCTCTACCAGGTTCATTTCAGTCCTAGGCACACAAAGAGCACTAAGCATAGAGTGTGAAAACTGAGTTTCCTTGAGAGCTGCTTGGAAGCCTGATGGTGTGTGACGTTAGTGAGCCAAATGGAGTTGTTCTCCCACAAGAACCACTCGGCTGATCCTTCTTCAATATGCCCTTCACCAACATGCAGTGTTTCCTTGATTGAATTAGCTCTCACACCAATATTTGCGTCTACAGCCTTTGCATTGAGGGCTATCTGAAAACGGCTGTGGCGCTGAAGTTGCCTGTGAATGTGGAGTTGGTGGCATGTGAAACCCGCATGTGGAGCATTCGTTTGTGTGGGATGCTCTACCAGGTTCATTCCTAGATAATGCACTCAAAGGGCACTAAGCATAGAGTGTGAAAACTGAGTTTCCTTGAGAGCTGCTTGGAAGCCTGATGGTGTGTGAAGTTAGTGAGCCAAATGGAGTTGTTCTCCCACAAGAACCACTCGGCTGATCCTTCTTCAATATGCCCTTCACCAACATGCAATGTTTCCTTGATTGAATTAGCTCTCACACCAATATTTGCGTCTAGAGCCTTTGCATTGAGGGCTATCTGAAAACGGCTGTGGCGCTGAAGTTGCCTGTGAATGTGGAGTTGGTGGCATGTGAAACCCGCATGTGGAGCATTCGTTTGTGTGGGATGCTCTACCAGGTTCATTCCTAGATAATGCACTCAAAGGGCACTAAGCATAGAGTGTTAAAACTGAGTTTCCTTGAGAGCTGCTTGGAAGCCTGATGGTGTGTGAAGTTAGTGAGCCAAATGGAGTTGTTCTCCCACAAGAACCACTCGGCTGATCCTTCTTCAATATGCCCTTCACCAACATGCAGTGTTTCCTTGATTGAATTAGCTCTCACACCAATATTTGCGTCTAGAGCCTTTGCATTGAGGGCTATCTGAAAACGGCTGTGGCGCTGAAGTTGCCTGTGAATGTGGAGTTGGTGGCATGTGAAACCCGCATGTGGAGCATTCGTTTGTGTGGGATGCTCTACCAGGTTCATTTCAGTCCTACTCACACAAAGAGCACTGAGCATAGAGTGTGAAAACTGAGTTTCCTTGAGAGCTGCTTGGAAGCCTGATGGTGTGAAGTTAGTGAGCCAAATGGAGTTGTTCTCCCACAAGAACCACTCGGCTGATCCTTCTTCAATATGCCCTTCACCAACATGCAGTGTTTCCTTGATTGAAGTAGCTCTCACACCAATATTTGCGTCTAGAGCCTTTGCATTGAGGGCTATCTGAAAACGGCTGTGGCGCTGAATTTGCCTGTGAATGTGGAGTTGGTGGCATGTGAAACCCGCATGTGCAGCATTCGTTTGTGTGGGATGCTCTACCAGGTTCATTCCTAGATAATGCACTCAAAGGGCACTAAGCATAGAGTGTGAAAACTGAGTTTCCTTGAGAGCTGCTTGGAAGCCTGATGGTGTGTGAAGTTAGTGAGCCAAATGGAGTTGTTCTCCACAAGAACCACTCGGCTGATCCTTCTTCAATATGCCCTTCACCAACATGCAGTGTTTCCTTGATTGAATTAGCTCTCACACCAATATTTGCGTCTAGAGCCTTTGCATTGAGGGCTATCTGAAAACGGCTGTGGCGCTGAAGTTGCCTGTGAATGTGGAGTTGGTGGCATGTGAAACCCGCATGTGGAACATTCGTTTGTGTGGGATGCTCTACCAGGTTCATTCCTAGATAATGCATTCAAAGGGCACTAAATATAGAGTGTGAAAACTGAGTTTCCTTGAGAGCTGCTTGGAAGCCTGATGGTGTGTGTAGTTAGTGAGCCAAATGGAGTTGTTCTCCCACAAGAACCACTCGGCTGACCCTTCTTCAATATGCCCTTCACCAACATGCAGTGTTTCCTTGATTGAATTAGCTCTCATACCAATATTTGCGTCTAGAGCCTTTGCATTGAGGGCTATCTGAAAACGGCTGTGGCGCTGAAGTTGCCTGTGAATGTGGAGTTGGTGGCATGTAAAACCCGCATGTGGAGCATTCGTTTGTGTGGGATGCTCTACCAGGTTCATTCCTAGATAATGCATTCAAAGGGCACTAAGCATAGAGTGTGAAAACTGAGTTTCCTTGAGAGCTGCTTGGAAGCCTGATGGTGTGTGAAGTTAGTGAGCCAAATGGAGTTGTTCTGCCACAAGAACCACTCGGCTGATCCTTCTTCAATATGCCCTTCACCAACATGCAGTGTTTCCTTGATTGAATTAGCTCTCACACCAATATTTGCGTCTAGAGCCTTTGCATTGAGGGCTATCTGAAAACGGCTGTGGCGCTGAAGTTGCCTGTGAATGTGGAGTTGGTGGCATGTGAAACCCGCATGTGGAGCATTCGTTTGTGTGGGATGCTCTACCAAGCTTCATTTCAGTCCTAGGCACACAAAGAGCACTAAGCATAGAGTGTGAAAACTGAGTTTTCTTGAGAGCTGCTTGGAAGCCTGATGGTGTGTGAAGTTATTGAGCCAAATGGAGTTGTTCTCCCACAAGAACCACTCGGCTGATCCTTCTTCAATATGCCCTTCACCAACATGCAGTGTTTCCTTGATTGAATTAGCTCTCACACCAATATTTGCGTCTAGAGCCTTTGCATTGAGGGCTATCTGAAAACGGCTGTGGCGCTGAAGTTGCCTGTGAATGTGGAGTTGGTGGCATGTGAAACCCGCATGTGGAGCATTCGTTTGTGTGGGATGCTCTACCAGGTTCATTCCTAGATAATGCACTCAAAGGGCACTAAGCATAGAGTGTGAAAACTGAGTTTCCTTGAGAGCTGCTTGGAAGCCTGATGGTGTGTGTAGTGAGCCAAATGGAGTTGTTCTCCCACAAGAACCACTCGGCTGATCCTTCTTCAATATGCCCTTCACCAACATGCAGTGTTTCCTTGATTGAATTAGCTCTCACACCAATATTTGCGTCTAGAGCCTTTGCATTGAGGGCTATCTGAAAACGGCTGTGGCGCTGAAGTGGCCTGTGAATGTGGAGTTGGTGGCATGTGAAACCCGCATGTGGAGCATTCGTTTGTGTGGGATGCTCTACCAGGTTCATTCCTAGATAATGCACTCAAAGGGCACTAAGCATAGAGTGTGAAAACTGAGTTTCCTTGAGAGCTGCTTGGAAGCCTGATGGTGTGTGAAGTTAGTGAGCCAAATGGAGTTGTTCTCCCACAAGAACCACTCGGCTGATCCTTCTTCAATATGCCCTTCACCAACATGCAGTGTTTCCTTGATTGAATTAGCTCTCACACCAATATTTGCGTCTAGAGCCTTTGCATTGAGGGCTATCTGAAAACGGCTGTGGCGCTGAAGTTGCCTGTGAATGTGGAGTTGGTGGCATGAGAAACCCGCATGTGGAGCATTCGTTTGTGTGGGATGCTCTACCAGGTTCATTCCTAGATAATGCACTCAAAGGGCACTAAGCATAGAGTGTGAAAACTGAGTTTCTTGAGAGCTGCTTGGAAGCCTGATGGTGTGTGAAGTTAGTGAGCCAAATGGAGTTGTTCTCCCACAAGAACCACTCGCTGATCCTTCTTCAATATGCCCTTCACCAACATGCAGTGTTTCCTTGATTGAATTAGCTCTCACACCAATATTTGCATCTAGAGCCTTTGCATTGAGGGCTATCTGAAAACGGCTGTGGCACTGAAGTTGCCTGTGAATGTGGAGTTGGTGGCATGTGAAACCCGCATGTGGAGCATTCGTTTGTGTGGGATGCTCTACCAGGTTCATTCCTAGATAATGCACTCAAAGGGCACTAAGCATAGAGTGTGAAAACTGAGTTTCCTTGAGAGCTGCTTGGAAGCCTGATGGTGTGAAGTTAGTGAGCCAAATGGAGTTGTTCTCCCACAAGAACCACTCGGCTGATCCTTCTTCAATATGCCCTTCACCAACATGCAGTGTTTCCTTGATTGAATTAGCTCTCACACCAATATTTGCGTCTAGAGCCTTTGCATTGAGGGCTATCTGAAAACGGCTGTGGCGCTGAAGTTGCCTGTGAATGTGGAGTTGGTGGCATGTGAAACCCGCATGTGGAGCATTCGTTTGTGTGGGATGCTGACCAAGCTTCATTCAGTCCTAGGCACACAAAGAGCACTAAGCATAGAGTGTGAAAACTGAGTTTCCTTGAGAGCTGCTTGGAAGCCTGATGGTGTGTGAAGTTAGTGAGCCAAATGGAGTTGTTCTCCCACAAGAACCACTCAGCTAATCCTTCTTCAATATGCCCTTCACCAACATGCAGTGTTTCCTTGATTGAATTAGCTCTCACACCAATATTTGCGTCTAGAGCCTTTGCATTGAGGGCTATCTGAAAACGGCTGTGGCGCTGAAGTTGCCTGTGAATGTGGAGTTGGTGGCATGTGAAACCCGCATGTGGAGCATTCGTTTGTGTGGGATGCTCTACCAGGTTCATTCCTAGATAATGCACTCAAAGGGCACTAAGCATAGAGTGTGAAAACTGAGTTTCCTTGAGAGCTGCTTGGAAGCCTGATGGTGTGTGAAGTTAGTGAGCCAAATGGAGTTGTTCTCCCACAAGAACCACTCAGCTAATCCTTCTTCAATATGCCCTTCACCAACATGCAGTGTTTCCTTGATTGAATTAGCTCTCACACCAATATTTGCGTCTAGAGCCTTTGCATTGAGGGCTATCTGAAAACGGCTGTGGCGCTGAAGTTGCCTGTGAATGTGGAGTTGGTGGCATGTGAAACCCGCATGTGGAGCATTCGTTTGTGTGGGATGCTCTACCAGGTTCATTCCTAGATAATGCACTCAAAGGGCACTAAGCATAGAGTGTGAAAACTGAGTTTCCTTGAGAGCTGCTTGGAAGCCTGATGGTGTGAAGTTAGTGAGCAAATGGAGTTGTTCTCCCACAAGAACCACTCGGCTGATCCTTCTTCAATATGCCCTTCACCAACATGCAGTGTTTCCTTGATTGAATTAGCTCTCACACCAATATTTGCGTCTAGAGCCTTTGCATTGAGGGCTATCTGAAAACGGCTGTGGCGCTGAAGTTGCCTGTGAATGTGGAGTTGGTGGCATGTGAAACCCGCATGTGGAGCATTCGTTTGTGTGGGATGCTGACCAAGCTTCATTTCAGTCCTAGGCACACAAAGAGCACTAAGCATAGAGTGTGAAAACTGAGTTTCTTGAGAGCTGCTTGGAAGCCTGATGGTGTGTGAAGTTAGTGAGCCAAATGGAGTTGTTCTCCCACAAGAACCACTCAGCTAATCCTTCTTCAATATGCCCTTCACCAACATGCAGTGTTTCCTTGATTGAATTAGCTCTCACACCAATATTTGCGTCTAGAGCCTTTGCATTGAGGGCTATCTGAAAACGGCTGTGGCGCTGAAGTTGCCTGTGAATGTGGAGTTGGTGGCATGTGAAACCCGCATGTGGAGCATTCGTTTGTGTGGATGCTCTACCAGGTTCATTCCTAGATAATGCACTCAAAGGGCACTAAGCATAGAGTGTGAAAACTGAGTTTCCTTGAGAGCTGCTTGGAAGCCTGATGGTGTGAAGTTAGTGAGCCAAATGGAGTTGTTCTCCCACAAGAACCACTCGGCTGATCCTTCTTCAATATGCCCTTCACCAACATGCAGTGTTTCCTTGATTGAATTAGCTCTCACACCAATATTTGCGTCTACAGCCTTTGCATTGAGGGCTATCTGAAAACGGCTGTGGCGCTGAAGTTGCCTGTGAATGTGGAGTTGGTGGCATGTGAAACCCGCATGTGGAGCATTCGTTTGTGTGGGATGCTCTACCAGGTTCATTCCTAGATAATGCACTCAAAGGGCACTAAGCATAGAGTGTGAAAACTGAGTTTCCTTGAGAGCTGCTTGGAAGCCTGATGGTGTGTGAAGTTAGTGAGCCAAATGGAGTTGTTCTCCCACAAGAACCACTCGGCTGATCCTTCTTCAATATGCCCTTCACCAACATGCAATGTTTCCTTGATTGAATTAGCTCTCACACCAATATTTGCGTCTAGAGCCTTTGCATTGAGGGCTATCTGAAAACGGCTGTGGCGCTGAAGTTGCCTGTGAATGTGGAGTTGGTGGCATGTGAAACCCGCATGTGGAGCATTCGTTTGTGTGGGATGCTCTACCAGGTTCATTTCAGTCCTAGGCACACAAAGAGCACTAAGCATAGAGTGTGAAAACTGAGTTTCCTTGAGAGCTGCTTGGAAGCCTGATGGTGTGAAGTTAGTGAGCCAAATGGAGTTGTTCTCCACAAGAACCACTCGGCTGATCCTTCTTCAATATGCCCTTCACCAACATGCAGTGTTTCCTTGATTGAATTAGCTCTCACACCAATATTTGCGTCTACAGCCTTTGCATTGAGGGCTATCTGAAAACGGCTGTGGCGCTGAAGTTGCCTGTGAATGTGGAGTTGGTGGCATGTGAAACCGCATGTGGAGCATTCGTTTGTGTGGGATGCTCTACCAGGTTCATTTCAGTCCTAGCCATACAAACGGCACTAAGCATAGAGTGTGAAAACTGAGTTTCCTTGAGAGCTGCTTGGAAGCCTGATGGTGTGTGAAGTTATTGAGCCAAATGGAGTTGTTCTCCACAAGAACCACTCGGCTGATCCTTCTTCAATATGCCCTTCACCAACATGCAGTGTTTCCTTGATTGAATTAGCTCTCACACCAATATTTGCGTCTAGAGCCTTTGCATTGAGGGCTATCTGAAAACGGCTGTGGCGCTGAAGTTGCCTGTGAATGTGGAGTTGGTGGCATGTGAAACCCGCATGTGGAGCATTCGTTTGTGTGGGATGCTGACCAAGCTTCATTTCAGTCCTAGGCACACAAAGAGCACTAAGCATAGAGTGTGAAAACTGAGTTTCCTTGAGAGCTGCTTGGAAGCCTGATGGTGTGTGAAGTTAGTGAGCCAAATGGAGTTGTTCTCCACAAGAACCACTCAGCAAATCCTTCTTCAATATGCCCTTCACCAACATGCAGTGTTTCCTTGATTGAATTAGCTCTCACACCAATATTTGCGTCTAGAGCCTTTGCATTGAGGGCTATCTGAAAACGGCTGTGGCGCTGAAGTTGCCTGTGAATGTGGAGTTGGTGGCATGTGAAACCCGCATGTGGAGCATTCGTTTGTGTGGGATGCTCTACCAGGTTCATTCCTAGATAATGCACTCAAAGGGCACTAAGCATAGAGTGTGAAAACTGAGTTTCCTTGAGAGCTGCTTGGAAGCCTGATGGTGTGTGAAGTTAGTGAGCCAAATGGAGTTGTTCTCCCACAAGAATCACTCGGCTGATCCTTCTTCAATATGCCCTTCACCAACATGCAGTGTTTCCTTGATTGAATTAGCTCTCACACCAATATTTGCGTCTACAGCCTTTGCATTGAGGGCTATCTGAAACGGCTGTGGCGCTGAAGTTGCCTGTGAATGTGGAGTTGGTGGCATGTGAAACCCGCATGTGGAGCATTCGTTTGTGTGGGATGCTCTACCAGGTTCATTTCAGTCCTAGGGACACAAAGAGCACTAAGCATAGAGTGTGAAAACTGAGTTTCCTTGAGAGCTGCTTGGAAGCCTGATGGTGTGAAGTTAGTGAGCCAAATGGAGTTGTTCTCCCACAAGAACCACTCGGCTGATCCTTCTTCAATATGCCCTTCACCAACATGCAGTGTTTCCTTGATTGAATTAGCTCTCACACCAATATTTGCGTCTAGAGCCTTTGCATTGAGGGCTATCTGAAAACGGCTGTGGCGCTGAAGTTGCCTGTGAATGTGGAGTTGGTGGCATGTGAAACCCGCATGTGGAGCATTCGTTTGTGTGGGATGCTCTACCAGGTTCATTCCTAGATAATGCACTCAAAGGGCACTAAGCATAGAGTGTGAAAACTGAGTTTCCTTGAGAGCTGCTTGGAAGCCTGATGGTGTGTGAAGTTAGTGAGCCAAATGGAGTTGTTCTCCCACAAGAACCACTCAGCTGATCCTTCTTCAATATGCCCTTCACCAACATGCAGTGTTTCCTTGATTGAATTAGCTCTCACACCAATATTTGCGTCTACAGCCTTTGCATTGAGGGCTATCTGAAAACGGCTGTGGCGCTGAAGTTGCCTGTGAATGTGGAGTTGGTGGCATGTGAAACCCGCATGTGGAACATTCGTTTGTTTGGGATGCTCTACCAGGTTCATTCCTAGATAATGCATTCAAAGGGCACTAAACATAGAGTGTGAAAACTGAGTTTCCTTGAGAGCTGCTTGGAAGCCTGATGGTGTGTGTAGTTAGTGAGCCAAATGGAGTTGTCTCCCACAAGAACCACTCGGCTGACCCTTCTTCAATATGCCCTTCACCAACATGCAGTGTTTCCTTGATTGAATTAGCTCTCATACCAATATTTGCGTCTAGAGCCTTTGCATTGAGGGCTATCTGAAAACGGCTGTGGCGCTGAAGTTGCCTGTGAATGTGGAGTTGGTGGCATGTGAAACCCGCATGTGGAGCATTCGTTTGTGTGGGATGCTCTACCAGGTTCATTCCTAGATAATGCACTCAAAGGGCACTAAGCATAGAGTGTGAAAACTGAGTTTCCTTGAGAGCTGCTTGGAAGCTTGATGGTGTGTGAAGTTAGTGAGCCAAATGGAGTTGCTCTGCCACAAGAACCACTCGGCTGATCCTTCTTCAATATGCCCTTCACCAACATGCAGTGTTTCCTTGATTGAATTAGCTCTCACACCAATATTTGCGTCTAGAGCCTTTGCATTGAGGGCTATCTGAAAACGGCTGTGGCGCTGAAGTTGCCTGTGAATGTGGAGTTGGTGGCATGTGAAACCCGCATGTGGAGCATTCGTTTGTGTGGGATGCTCTACCAAGCTTCATTTCAGTCCTAGGCACACAAAGAGCACTAAGCATAGAGTGTGAAAACTGAGTTTCCTTGAGAGCTGCTTGGAAGCCTGATGGTGTGTGAAGTTATTGAGCCAAATGGAGTTGTTCTCCCACAAGAACCACTCGGCTGATCCTTCTTCAATATGCCCTTCACCAACATGCAGTGTTTCCTTGATTGAATTAGCTCTCACACCAATATTTGCGTCTAGAGCCTTTGCATTGAGGGCTATCTGAAAACGGCTGTGGCGCTGAAGTTGCCTGTGAATGTGGAGTTGGTGGCATGTGAAACCCGCATGTGGAGCATTCGTTTGTGTGGGATGCTCTACCAGGTTCATTCCTAGATAATGCACTCAAAGGGCACTAAGCATAGAGTGTGAAAACTGAGTTTCCTTGAGAGCTGCTTGGAAGCCTGATGGTGTGTGAAGTTAGTGAGCCAAATGGAGTTGTTCTTCCACAAGAACCACTGGGCTGATCCTTCTTCAATATGCCCTTCACCAACATGCAGTGTTTCCTTGATTGAATTAGCTCTCACACCAATATTTGCGTCTAGAACCTTTGCATTGAGGGCTATCTGAAAACGGCTGTGGCGCTGAAGTTGCCTGTGAATGTGGAGTTGTGGCATGTGAAACCCGCATGTGGAGCATTCGTTTGTGTGGGATGCTCTACCAGGTTCATTCCTAGATAATGCACTCAAAGGGCACTAAGCATAGAGTGTGAAAACTGAGTTTCCTTGAGAGCTGCTTGGAAGCCTGATGGTGTGTGAAGTTAGTGAGCCAAATGGAGTTGTTCTGCCACAAGAACCACTCGGCTGATCCTTCTTCAATATGCCCTTCACCAACATGCAGTGTTTCCTTGATTGAATTAGCTCTCACACCAATATTTGCTTCTAGAGCCTTTGCATTGAGGGCTATCTGAAAACGGCTGTGGCGCTGAAGTTGCCTGTGAATGTGGAGTTGGTGGCATGTGAAACCCGCATGTGGAGCATTCGTTTGTGTGGGATGCTCTACCAGGTTCATTCCTAGATAATGCACTCAAAGGGCACTAAGCATAGAGTGTGAAAACTGAGTTTCCTTGAGAGCTGCTTGGAAGCCTGATGGTGTGTGAAGTTAGTGAGCCAAATGGAGTTGTTCTCCCACAAGAACCACTCGGCTGATCCTTCTTCAATATGCCCTTCACCAACATGCAGTGTTTCCTTGATTGAATTAGCTCTCACACCAATATTTGCGTCTAGAGCCTTTGCATTGAGGGCTATCTGAAAACGGCTGTGGCGCTGAAGTTGCCTGTGAATGTGGAGTTGGTGGCATGTGAAACCCGCATGTGGAGCATTCGTTTGTGTGGGATGCTCTACCAGGTTCATTCCTAGATAATGCATTCAAAGGGCACTAAGCATAGAGTGTGAAAACTGAGTTTCCTTGAGAGCTGCTTGGAAGCCTGATGGTGTGTGAAGTTAGTGAGCCAAATGGAGTTGTTCTCCCACAAGAACCACTCGGCTGATCCTTCTTCAATATGCCCTTCACCAACATGCAGTGTTTCCTTGATTGAATTAGCTCTCACACCAATATTTGCGTCTAGAGCCTTTGCATTGAGGGCTATCTGAAAACGGCTGTGGCGCTGAAGTTGCCTGTGAATGTGGAGTTGGTGGCATGTGAAACCCGCATGTGGAGCATTCGTTTGTGTGGGATGCTCTACCAGGTTCATTCCTAGATAATGCACTCAAAGGGCACTAAGCATAGAGTGTGAAAACTGAGTTTCCTTGAGAGCTGCTTGGAAGCTTGATGGTGTGTGAAGTTAGTGAGCCAAATGGAGTTGCTCTGCCACAAGAACCACTCGGCTGATCCTTCTTCAATATGCCCTTCACCAACATGCAGTGTTTCCTTGATTGAATTAGCTCTCACACCAATATTTGCGTCTACAGCCTTTGCATTGAGGGCTATCTGAAAACGGCTGTGGCGCTGAAGTTGCCTGTGAATGTGGAGTTGGTGGCATGTGAAACCCGCATGTGGAGCATTCGTTTGTGTGGGATGCTGACCAAGCTTCATTTCAGTCCTAGGCACACAAAGAGCACTAAGCATAGAGTGTGAAAACTGAGTTTCCTTGAGAGCTGCTTGGAAGCCTGATGGTGTGTGAAGTTATTGAGCCAAATGGAGTTGTTCTCCCACAAGAACCACTCAGCTAATCCTTCTTCAATATGCCCTTCACCAACATGCAGTGTTTCCTTGATTGAATTAGCTCTCACACCAATATTTGCGTCTAGAGCCTTTGCATTGAGGGCTATCTGAAAACGGCTGTGGCGCTGAAGTAGCCTGTGAATGTGGAGTTGGTGGCATGTGAAACCCGCATGTGGAGCATTCGTTTGTGTGGGATGCTCTACCAGGTTCATTCCTAGATAATGCACTCAAAGGGCACTAAGCATAGAGTGTGAAAACTGAGTTTCCTTGAGAGCTGCTTGGAAGCCTGATGGTGTGTGAAGTTAGTGAGCCAAATGGAGTTGTTCTCCCACAAGAACCACTCGGCTGATCCTTCTTCAATATGCCCTTCACCAACATGCAGTGTTTCCTTGATTGAATTAGCTCTCACACCAATATTTGCGTCTAGAGCCTTTGCATTGAGGGCTATCTGAAAACGGCTGTGGCGCTGAAGTTGCCTGTGAATGTGGAGTTGGTGGCATGTGAAACCCGCATGTGGAGCATTCGTTTGTGTGGGATGCTCTACCAGGTTCATTCCTAGATAATGCACTCAAAGGGCACTAAGCATAGAGTGTTAAAAATGAGTTTCCTTGAGAGCTGCTTGGAAGCCTGATGGTGTGTGAAGTTAGTGAGCCAAATGGAGTTGTTCTCCCACAAGAACCACTCGGCTGATCCTTCTTCAATATGCCCTTCACCAACATGCAGTGTTTCCTTGATTGAATTAGCTCTCACACCAATATTTGCGTCTAGAGCCTTTGCATTGAGGGCTATCTGAAAACGGCTGTGGCGCTGAAGTTGCCTGTGAATGTGGAGTTGGTGGCATGTGAAACCCGCATGTGGAGCATTCGTTTGTGTGGGATGCTCTACCAGGTTCATTTCAGTCCTAGGCACACAAAGAGCACTAAGCATAGAGTGTGAAAACTGAGTTTCCTTGAGAGCTGCTTGGAAGCCTGATGGTGTGTGAAGTTAGTGAGCCAAATGGAGTTGTTCTCCCACTAGAACCACTCGGCTGATCCTTCTTCAATATGCCCTTCACCAACATGCAGTGTTTCCTTGATTGAATTAGCTCTCACACCAATATTTGCGTCTAGAGCCTTTGCATTGAGGGCTATCTGAAAACGGCTGTGGCGCTGAAGTTGCCTGTGAATGTGGAGTTGGTGGCATGTGAAACCCGCATGTGGAGCATTCGTTTGTGTGGGATGCTCTACCAGGTTCATTCCTAGATAATGCACTCAAAGGGCACTAAGCATAGAGTGTGAAAACTGAGTTTCCTTGAGAGCTGCTTGGAAGCCTGATGGTGTGTGAAGTTAGTGAGCCAAATGGAGTTGTTCTCCCACAAGAACCACTCAGCTGATCCTTCTTCAATATGCCCTTCACCAACATGCAGTGTTTCCTTGATTGAATTAGCTCTCACACCAATATTTGCGTCTAGAGCCTTTGCATTGAGGGCTATCTGAAAACGGCTGTGGCGCTGAAGTTGCCTGTGAATGTGGAGTTGGTGGCATGTGAAACCCGCATGTGGAACATTCGTTTGTGTGGGATGCTCTACCAGGTTCATTCCTAGATAATGCATTCAAAGGGCACTAAACGTAGAGTGTGAAAACTGAGTTTCCTTGAGAGCTGCTTGGAAGCCTGATGGTGTGTGTAGTTAGTGAGCCAAATGGAGTTGTTCTCCCACAAGAACCACTCGGCTGACCCTTCTTCAATATGCCCTTCACCAACATGCAGTGTTTCCTTGATTGAATTAGCTCTCACACCAATATTTGCGTCTAGAGCCTTTGCATTGAGGGCTATCTGAAAACGGCTGTGGCGCTGAAGTTGCCTGTGAATGTGGAGTTGGTGGCATGTGAAACCCGCATGTGGAGCATTCGTTTGTGTGGGATGCTCTACCAGGTTCATTTCAGTCCTAGGCACACAAAGAGCACTAAGCATAGAGTGTGAAAACTGAGTTTCCTTGAGAGCTGCTTGGAAGCCTGATGGTGTGTGAAGTTACTGAGCCAAATGGAGTTGTTCTCCCACTAGAACCACTCGGCTGATCCTTCTTCAATATGCCCTTCACCAACATGCAGTGTTTCCTTGATTGAAGTAGCTCTCACACCAATATTTGCGTCTAGAGCCTTTGCGTTGAGGGCTATCTGAAAACGGCTGTGGCGCTGAAGTGGCCTGTGAATGTGGAGTTGGTGGCATGTGAAACCCGCATGTGGAGCATTCGTTTGTGTGGGATGCTCTACCAGGTTCATTCCTAGATAATGCACTCAAAGGGCACTAAGCATAGAGTGTGAAAACTGAGTTTCCTTGAGAACTGCTTGGAAGCCTGATGGTGTGTGAAGTTAGTGAGCCAAATGGAGTTGTTCTCCCACAAGAACCACTCAGCTGATCCTTCTTCAATATGCCCTTCACCAACATGCAGTGTTTCCTTGATTGAATTAGCTCTCACACCAATATTTGCGTCTAGAGCCTTTGCATTGAGGGCTATCTGAAAACGGCTGTGGCGCTGAAGTTGCCTGTGAATGTGGAGTTGGTGGCATGTGAAACCCGCATGTGGAACATTCGTTTGTGTGGGATGCTCTACCAGGTTCATTCCTAGATAATGCATTCAAAGGGCACTAAACGTAGAGTGTGAAAACTGAGTTTCCTTGAGAGCTGCTTGGAAGCCTGATGGTGTGTGTAGTTAGTGAGCCAAATGGAGTTGTTCTCCCACAAGAACCACTCGGCTGACCCTTCTTCAATATGCCCTTCACCAACATGCAGTGTTTCCTTGATTGAATTAGCTCTCATACCAATATTTGCGTCTAGAGCCTTCGCATTGAGGGCTATCTGAAAACGGCTGTGGCGCTGAAGTTGCCTGTGAATGTGGAGTTGGTGGCATGTGAAACCCGCATGTGGAGCATTCGTTTGTGTGGGATGCTCTACCAGGTTCATTCCTAGATAATGCACTCAAAGGGCACTAAGCATAGAGTGTGAAAACTGAGTTTCCTTGAGAGCTGCTTGGAAGCCTGATGGTGTGTGAAGTTAGTGAGCCAAATGGAGTTGTTCTCCCACAAGAACCACTCAGCTGATCCTTCTTCAATATGCCCTTCACCAACATGCAGTGTTTCCTTGATTGAATTAGCTCTCACACCAATATTTGCGTCTAGAGCCTTTGCATTGAGGGCTATCTGAAAACGGCTGTGGCGCTGAAGTTGCCTGTGAATGTGGAGTTGGTGGCATGTGAAACCCGCATGTGGAACATTCGTTTGTGTGGGATGCTCTACCAGGTTCATTCCTAGATAATGCACTCAAAGGGCACTAAACGTAGAGTGTGAAAACTGAGTTTCCTTGAGAGCTGCTTGGAAGCCTGATGGTGTGTGTAGTTAGTGAGCCAAATGGAGTTGTTCTCCCACAAGAACCACTCGGCTGACCCTTCTTCAATATGCCCTTCACCAACATGCAGTGTTTCCTTGATTGAATTAGCTCTCACACCAATATTTGCGTCTAGAGCCTTTGCATTGAGGGCTATCTGAAAACGGCTGTGGCGCTGAAGTTGCCTGTGAATGTGGAGTTGGTGGCATGTGAAACCCGCATGTGGAGCATTCGTTTGTGTGGGATGCTCTACCAGGTTCATTTCAGTCCTAGGCACACAAAGAGCACTAAGCATAGAGTGTGAAAACTGAGTTTCCTTGAGAGCTGCTTGGAAGCCTGATGGTGTGTGAAGTTACTGAGCCAAATGGAGTTGTTCTCCCACTAGAACCACTCGGCTGATCCTTCTTCAATATGCCCTTCACCAACATGCAGTGTTTCCTTGATTGAAGTAGCTCTCACACCAATATTTGCGTCTAGAGCCTTTGCGTTGAGGGCTATCTGAAAACGGCTGTGGCGCTGAAGTGGCCTGTGAATGTGGAGTTGGTGGCATGTGAAACCCGCATGTGGAGCATTCGTTTGTGTGGGATGCTCTACCAGGTTCATTCCTAGATAATGCACTCAAAGGGCACTAAGCATAGAGTGTGAAAACTGAGTTTCCTTGAGAACTGCTTGGAAGCCTGATGGTGTGTGAAGTTAGTGAGCCAAATGGAGTTGTTCTCCCACAAGAACCACTCAGCTGATCCTTCTTCAATATGCCCTTCACCAACATGCAGTGTTTCCTTGATTGAATTAGCTCTCACACCAATATTTGCGTCTAGAGCCTTTGCATTGAGGGCTATCTGAAAACGGCTGTGGCGCTGAAGTTGCCTGTGAATGTGGAGTTGGTGGCATGTGAAACCCGCATGTGGAACATTCGTTTGTGTGGGATGCTCTACCAGGTTCATTCCTAGATAATGCATTCAAAGGGCACTAAACGTAGAGTGTGAAAACTGAGTTTCCTTGAGAGCTGCTTGGAAGCCTGATGGTGTGTGTAGTTAGTGAGCCAAATGGAGTTGTTCTCCCACAAGAACCACTCGGCTGACCCTTCTTCAATATGCCCTTCACCAACATGCAGTGTTTCCTTGATTGAATTAGCTCTCATACCAATATTTGCGTCTAGAGCCTTCGCATTGAGGGCTATCTGAAAACGGCTGTGGCGCTGAAGTTGCCTGTGAATGTGGAGTTGGTGGCATGTGAAACCCGCATGTGGAGCATTCGTTTGTGTGGGATGCTCTACCAGGTTCATTCCTAGATAATGCACTCAAAGGGCACTAAGCATAGAGTGTGAAAACTGAGTTTCCTTGAGAGCTGCTTGGAAGCCTGATGGTGTGTGAAGTTAGTGAGCCAAATGGAGTTGTTCTCCCACAAGAACCACTCAGCTAATCCTTCTTCAATATGCCCTTCTCCAACATGCAGTGTTTCCTTGATTGAATTAGCTCTCACACCAATATTTGCGTCTAGAGCCTTTGCATTGAGGGCTATCTGAAAACGGCTGTGGCGCTGAAGTGGCCTGTGAATGTGGAGTTGGTGGCATGTGAAACCCGCATGTGGAGCATTCGTTTGTGTGGGATGCTCTACCAGGTTCATTCCTAGATAATGCACTCAAAGGGCACTAAGCATAGAGTGTGAAAACTGAGTTTCCTTGAGAGCTGCTTGGAAGCCTGATGGTGTGTGAAGTTAGTGAGCCAAATGGAGTTGTTGTCCCACAAGAACCACTCGGCTGATCCTTCTTCAATATGCCCTTCACCAACATGCAGTGTTTCCTTGATTGAATTAGCTCTCACACCAATATTTGCGTCTAGAGCCTTTGCATTGAGGGCTATCTGAAAACGGCTGTGGCGCTGAAGTTGCCTGTGAATGTGGAGTTGGTGGCATGTGAAACCCGCATGTGGAGCATTCGTTTGTGTGGGATGCTCTACCAGGTTCATTCCTAGATAATGCACTCAAAGGGCACTAAGCATAGAGTGTTAAAACTGAGTTTCCTTGAGAGCTGCTTGGAAGCCTGATGGTGTGTGAAGTTAGTGAGCCAAATGGAGTTGTTCTCCCACAAGAACCACTCGGCTGATCCTTCTTCAATATGCCCTTCACCAACATGCAGTGTTTCCTTGATTGAATTAGCTCTCACACCAATATTTGCGTCTAGAGCCTTTGCATTGAGGGCTATCTGAAAACGGCTGTGGCGCTGAAGTTGCCTGTGAATGTGGAGTTGGTGGCATGTGAAACCCGCATGTGGAGCATTCGTTTGTGTGGGATGCTCTACCAGGTTCATTTCAGTCCTAGGCACACAAAGAGCACTAAGCATAGAGTGTGAAAACTGAGTTTCCTTGAGAGCTGCTTGGAAGCCTGATGGTGTGAAGTTAGTGAGCCAAATGGAGTTGTTCTCCCACAAGAACCACTCGGCTGATCCTTCTTCAATATGCCCTTCACCAACATGCAGTGTTTCCTTGATTGAATTAGCTCTCACACCAATATTTGCGTCTAGAGCCTTTGCATTGAGGGCTATCTGAAAACGGCTGTGGCGCTGAAGTTGCCTGTGAATGTGGAGTTGGTGGCATGTGAAACCCGCATGTGCAGCATTCGTTTGTGTGGGATGCTCTACCAGGTTCATTCCTAGATAATGCACTCAAAGGGCACTAAGCATAGAGTGTGAAAACTGAGTTTCCTTGAGAGCTGCTTGGAAGCCTGATGGTGTGTGAAGTTAGTGAGCCAAATGGAGTTGTTCTCCCACAAGAACCACTCAGCTGATCCTTCTTCAATATGCCCTTCACCAACATGCAGTGTTTCCTTGATTGAATTAGCTCTCACACCAATATTTGCGTCTACAGCCTTTGCATTGAGGGCTATCTGAAAACGGCTGTGGCGCTGAAGTTGCCTGTGAATGTGGAGTTGGTGGCATGTGAAACCCGCATGTGGAACATTCGTTTGTGTGGGATGCTCTACCAGGTTCATTCCTAGATAATGCATTCAAAGGGCACTAAATATAGAGTGTGAAAACTGAGTTTCCTTGAGAGCTGCTTGGAAGCCTGATGGTGTGTGTAGTTAGTGAGCCAAATGGAGTTGTTCTCCCACAAGAACCACTCGGCTGACCCTTCTTCAATATGCCCTTCACCAACATGCAGTGTTTCCTTGATTGAATTAGCTCTCATACCAATATTTGCGTCTAGAGCCTTTGCATTGAGGGCTATCTGAAAACGGCTGTGGCGCTGAAGTTGCCTGTGAATGTGGAGTTGGTGGCATGTGAAACCCGCATGTGGAGCATTCGTTTGTGTGGGATGCTCTACCAGGTTCATTCCTAGATAATGCATTCAAAGGGCACTAAGCATAGAGTGTGAAAACTGAGTTTCCTTGAGAGCTGCTTGGAAGCCTGATGGTGTGTGAAGTTAGTGAGCCAAATGGAGTTGTTCTGCCACAAGAACCACTCGGCTGATCCTTCTTCAATATGCCCTTCACCAACATGCAGTGTTTCCTTGATTGAATTAGCTCTCACACCAATATTTGCGTCTACAGCCTTTGCATTGAGGGCTATCTGAAAACGGCTGTGGCGCTGAAGTTGCCTGTGAATGTGGAGTTGGTGGCATGTGAAACCCGCATGTGGAGCATTCGTTTGTGTGGGATGCTCTACCAAGCTTCATTTCAGTCCTAGGCACACAAAGAGCACTAAGCATAGAGTGTGAAAACTGAGTTTCCTTGAGAGCTGCTTGGAAGCCTGATGGTGTGTGAAGTTATTGAGCCAAATGGAGTTGTTCTCCCACAAGAACCACTCGGCTGATCCTTCTTCAATATGCCCTTCACCAACATGCAGTGTTTCCTTGATTGAATTAGCTCTCACACCAATATTTGCGTCTAGAGCCTTTGCATTGAGGGCTATCTGAAAACGGCTGTGGCGCTGAAGTTGCCTGTGAATGTGGAGTTGGTGGCATGTGAAACCCGCATGTGGAGCATTCGTTTGTGTGGGATGCTCTACCAGGTTCATTCCTAGATAATGCACTCAAAGGGCACTAAGCATAGAGTGTGAAAACTGAGTTTCCTTGAGAGCTGCTTGGAAGCCTGATGGTGTGTGTAGTTAGTGAGCCAAATGGAGTTGTTCTCCCACAAGAACCACTCGGCTGATCCTTCTTCAATATGCCCTTCACCAACATGCAGTGTTTCCTTGATTGAATTAGCTCTCACACCAATATTTGCGTCTAGAGCCTTTGCATTGAGGGCTATCTGAAAACGGCTGTGGCGCTGAAGTTGCCTGTGAATGTGGAGTTGGTGGCATGTGAAACCCGCATGTGGAGCATTCGTTTGTGTGGGATGCTCTACCAGGTTCATTTCAGTCCTAGGCACACAAAGAGCACTAAGCATAGAGTGTGAAAACTGAGTTTCCTTGAGAGCTGCTTGGAAGCCTGATGGTGTGAAGTTAGTGAGCCAAATGGAGTTGTTCTCCCACAAGAACCACTCGGCTGATCCTTCTTCAATATGCCCTTCACCAACATGCAGTGTTTCCTTGATTGAATTAGCTCTCACACCAATATTTGCGTCTACAGCCTTTGCATTGAGGGCTATCTGAAAACGGCTGTGGCGCTGAAGTTGCCTGTGAATGTGGAGTTGGTGGCATGTGAAACCCGCATGTGGAGCATTCGTTTGTGTGGGATGCTCTACCAGGTTCATTCCTAGATAATGCACTCAAAGGGCACTAAGCATAGAGTGTGAAAACTGAGTTTCCTTGAGAGCTGCTTGGAAGCCTGATGGTGTGTGAAGTTAGTGAGCCAAATGGAGTTGTTCTCCCACAAGAACCACTCGGCTGATCCTTCTTCAATATGCCCTTCACCAACATGCAATGTTTCCTTGATTGAATTAGCTCTCACACCAATATTTGCGTCTAGAGCCTTTGCATTGAGGGCTATCTGAAAACGGCTGTGGCGCTGAAGTTGCCTGTGAATGTGGAGTTGGTGGCATGTGAAACCCGCATGTGGAGCATTCGTTTGTGTGGGATGCTCTACCAGGTTCATTCCTAGATAATGCACTCAAAGGGCACTAAGCATAGAGTGTTAAAACTGAGTTTCCTTGAGAGCTGCTTGGAAGCCTGATGGTGTGTGAAGTTAGTGAGCCAAATGGAGTTGTTCTCCCACAAGAACCACTCGGCTGATCCTTCTTCAATATGCCCTTCACCAACATGCAGTGTTTCCTTGATTGAATTAGCTCTCACACCAATATTTGCGTCTAGAGCCTTTGCATTGAGGGCTATCTGAAAACGGCTGTGGCGCTGAAGTTGCCTGTGAATGTGGAGTTGGTGGCATGTGAAACCCGCATGTGGAGCATTCGTTTGTGTGGGATGCTCTACCAGGTTCATTTCAGTCCTACTCACACAAAGAGCACTGAGCATAGAGTGTGAAAACTGAGTTTCCTTGAGAGCTGCTTGGAAGCCTGATGGTGTGAAGTTAGTGAGCCAAATGGAGTTGTTCTCCCACAAGAACCACTCGGCTGATCCTTCTTCAATATGCCCTTCACCAACATGCAGTGTTTCCTTGATTGAAGTAGCTCTCACACCAATATTTGCGTCTAGAGCCTTTGCATTGAGGGCTATCTGAAAACGGCTGTGGCGCTGAATTTGCCTGTGAATGTGGAGTTGGTGGCATGTGAAACCCGCATGTGCAGCATTCGTTTGTGTGGGATGCTCTACCAGGTTCATTCCTAGATAATGCACTCAAAGGGCACTAAGCATAGAGTGTGAAAACTGAGTTTCCTTGAGAGCTGCTTGGAAGCCTGATGGTGTGTGAAGTTAGTGAGCCAAATGGAGTTGTTCTCCCACAAGAACCACTCGGCTGATCCTTCTTCAATATGCCCTTCACCAACATGCAGTGTTTCCTTGATTGAATTAGCTCTCACACCAATATTTGCGTCTAGAGCCTTTGCATTGAGGGCTATCTGAAAACGGCTGTGGCGCTGAAGTTGCCTGTGAATGTGGAGTTGGTGGCATGTGAAACCCGCATGTGGAACATTCGTTTGTGTGGGATGCTCTACCAGGTTCATTCCTAGATAATGCATTCAAAGGGCACTAAATATAGAGTGTGAAAACTGAGTTTCCTTGAGAGCTGCTTGGAAGCCTGATGGTGTGTGTAGTTAGTGAGCCAAATGGAGTTGTTCTCCCACAAGAACCACTCGGCTGACCCTTCTTCAATATGCCCTTCACCAACATGCAGTGTTTCCTTGATTGAATTAGCTCTCATACCAATATTTGCGTCTAGAGCCTTTGCATTGAGGGCTATCTGAAAACGGCTGTGGCGCTGAAGTTGCCTGTGAATGTGGAGTTGGTGGCATGTAAAACCCGCATGTGGAGCATTCGTTTGTGTGGGATGCTCTACCAGGTTCATTCCTAGATAATGCATTCAAAGGGCACTAAGCATAGAGTGTGAAAACTGAGTTTCCTTGAGAGCTGCTTGGAAGCCTGATGGTGTGTGAAGTTAGTGAGCCAAATGGAGTTGTTCTGCCACAAGAACCACTCGGCTGATCCTTCTTCAATATGCCCTTCACCAACATGCAGTGTTTCCTTGATTGAATTAGCTCTCACACCAATATTTGCGTCTAGAGCCTTTGCATTGAGGGCTATCTGAAAACGGCTGTGGCGCTGAAGTTGCCTGTGAATGTGGAGTTGGTGGCATGTGAAACCCGCATGTGGAGCATTCGTTTGTGTGGGATGCTCTACCAAGCTTCATTTCAGTCCTAGGCACACAAAGAGCACTAAGCATAGAGTGTGAAAACTGAGTTTTCTTGAGAGCTGCTTGGAAGCCTGATGGTGTGTGAAGTTATTGAGCCAAATGGAGTTGTTCTCCCACAAGAACCACTCGGCTGATCCTTCTTCAATATGCCCTTCACCAACATGCAGTGTTTCCTTGATTGAATTAGCTCTCACACCAATATTTGCGTCTAGAGCCTTTGCATTGAGGGCTATCTGAAAACGGCTGTGGCGCTGAAGTTGCCTGTGAATGTGGAGTTGGTGGCATGTGAAACCCGCATGTGGAGCATTCGTTTGTGTGGGATGCTCTACCAGGTTCATTCCTAGATAATGCACTCAAAGGGCACTAAGCATAGAGTGTGAAAACTGAGTTTCCTTGAGAGCTGCTTGGAAGCCTGATGGTGTGTGTAGTGAGCCAAATGGAGTTGTTCTCCCACAAGAACCACTCGGCTGATCCTTCTTCAATATGCCCTTCACCAACATGCAGTGTTTCCTTGATTGAATTAGCTCTCACACCAATATTTGCGTCTAGAGCCTTTGCATTGAGGGCTATCTGAAAACGGCTGTGGCGCTGAAGTGGCCTGTGAATGTGGAGTTGGTGGCATGTGAAACCCGCATGTGGAGCATTCGTTTGTGTGGGATGCTCTACCAGGTTCATTCCTAGATAATGCACTCAAAGGGCACTAAGCATAGAGTGTGAAAACTGAGTTTCCTTGAGAGCTGCTTGGAAGCCTGATGGTGTGTGAAGTTAGTGAGCCAAATGGAGTTGTTCTCCCACAAGAACCACTCGGCTGATCCTTCTTCAATATGCCCTTCACCAACATGCAGTGTTTCCTTGATTGAATTAGCTCTCACACCAATATTTGCGTCTAGAGCCTTTGCATTGAGGGCTATCTGAAAACGGCTGTGGCGCTGAAGTTGCCTGTGAATGTGGAGTTGGTGGCATGAGAAACCCGCATGTGGAGCATTCGTTTGTGTGGGATGCTCTACCAGGTTCATTCCTAGATAATGCACTCAAAGGGCACTAAGCATAGAGTGTGAAAACTGAGTTTCCTTGAGAGCTGCTTGGAAGCCTGATGGTGTGTGAAGTTAGTGAGCCAAATGGAGTTGTTCTCCCACAAGAACCACTCGGCTGATCCTTCTTCAATATGCCCTTCACCAACATGCAGTGTTTCCTTGATTGAATTAGCTCTCACACCAATATTTGCATCTAGAGCCTTTGCATTGAGGGCTATCTGAAAACGGCTGTGGCACTGAAGTTGCCTGTGAATGTGGAGTTGGTGGCATGTGAAACCCGCATGTGGAGCATTCGTTTGTGTGGGATGCTCTACCAGGTTCATTCCTAGATAATGCACTCAAAGGGCACTAAGCATAGAGTGTGAAAACTGAGTTTCCTTGAGAGCTGCTTGGAAGCCTGATGGTGTGAAGTTAGTGAGCCAAATGGAGTTGTTCTCCCACAAGAACCACTCGGCTGATCCTTCTTCAATATGCCCTTCACCAACATGCAGTGTTTCCTTGATTGAATTAGCTCTCACACCAATATTTGCGTCTAGAGCCTTTGCATTGAGGGCTATCTGAAAACGGCTGTGGCGCTGAAGTTGCCTGTGAATGTGGAGTTGGTGGCATGTGAAACCCGCATGTGGAGCATTCGTTTGTGTGGGATGCTGACCAAGCTTCATTTCAGTCCTAGGCACACAAAGAGCACTAAGCATAGAGTGTGAAAACTGAGTTTCCTTGAGAGCTGCTTGGAAGCCTGATGGTGTGTGAAGTTAGTGAGCCAAATGGAGTTGTTCTCCCACAAGAACCACTCAGCTAATCCTTCTTCAATATGCCCTTCACCAACATGCAGTGTTTCCTTGATTGAATTAGCTCTCACACCAATATTTGCGTCTAGAGCCTTTGCATTGAGGGCTATCTGAAAACGGCTGTGGCGCTGAAGTTGCCTGTGAATGTGGAGTTGGTGGCATGTGAAACCCGCATGTGGAGCATTCGTTTGTGTGGGATGCTCTACCAGGTTCATTCCTAGATAATGCACTCAAAGGGCACTAAGCATAGAGTGTGAAAACTGAGTTTCCTTGAGAGCTGCTTGGAAGCCTGATGGTGTGAAGTTAGTGAGCCAAATGGAGTTGTTCTCCCACAAGAACCACTCGGCTGATCCTTCTTCAATATGCCCTTCACCAACATGCAGTGTTTCCTTGATTGAATTAGCTCTCACACCAATATTTGCGTCTAGAGCCTTTGCATTGAGGGCTATCTGAAAACGGCTGTGGCGCTGAAGTTGCCTGTGAATGTGGAGTTGGTGGCATGTGAAACCCGCATGTGGAGCATTCGTTTGTGTGGGATGCTGACCAAGCTTCATTTCAGTCCTAGGCACACAAAGAGCACTAAGCATAGAGTGTGAAAACTGAGTTTCCTTGAGAGCTGCTTGGAAGCCTGATGGTGTGTGAAGTTAGTGAGCCAAATGGAATTGTTCTCCCACAAGAACCACTCAGCTAATCCTTCTTCAATATGCCCTTCACCAACATGCAGTGTTTCCTTGATTGAATTAGCTCTCACACCAATATTTGCGTCTAGAGCCTTTGCATTGAGGGCTATCTGAAAACGGCTGTGGCGCTGAAGTTGCCTGTGAATGTGGAGTTGGTGGCATGTGAAACCCGCATGTGGAGCATTCGTTTGTGTGGGATGCTCTACCAGGTTCATTCCTAGATAATGCACTCAAAGGGCACTAAGCATAGAGTGTGAAAACTGAGTTTCCTTGAGAGCTGCTTGGAAGCCTGATGGTGTGAAGTTAGTGAGCCAAATGGAGTTGTTCTCCCACAAGAACCACTCGGCTGATCCTTCTTCAATATGCCCTTCACCAACATGCAGTGTTTCCTTGATTGAATTAGCTCTCACACCAATATTTGCGTCTACAGCCTTTGCATTGAGGGCTATCTGAAAACGGCTGTGGCGCTGAAGTTGCCTGTGAATGTGGAGTTGGTGGCATGTGAAACCCGCATGTGGAGCATTCGTTTGTGTGGGATGCTCTACCAGGTTCATTCCTAGATAATGCACTCAAAGGGCACTAAGCATAGAGTGTGAAAACTGAGTTTCCTTGAGAGCTGCTTGGAAGCCTGATGGTGTGTGAAGTTAGTGAGCCAAATGGAGTTGTTCTCCCACAAGAACCACTCGGCTGATCCTTCTTCAATATGCCCTTCACCAACATGCAATGTTTCCTTGATTGAATTAGCTCTCACACCAATATTTGCGTCTAGAGCCTTTGCATTGAGGGCTATCTGAAAACGGCTGTGGCGCTGAAGTTGCCTGTGAATGTGGAGTTGGTGGCATGTGAAACCCGCATGTGGAGCATTCGTTTGTGTGGGATGCTCTACCAGGTTCATTTCAGTCCTAGGCACACAAAGAGCACTAAGCATAGAGTGTGAAAACTGAGTTTCCTTGAGAGCTGCTTGGAAGCCTGATGGTGTGAAGTTAGTGAGCCAAATGGAGTTGTTCTCCCACAAGAACCACTCGGCTGATCCTTCTTCAATATGCCCTTCACCAACATGCAGTGTTTCCTTGATTGAATTAGCTCTCACACCAATATTTGCGTCTACAGCCTTTGCATTGAGGGCTATCTGAAAACGGCTGTGGCGCTGAAGTTGCCTGTGAATGTGGAGTTGGTGGCATGTGAAACCCGCATGTGGAGCATTCGTTTGTGTGGGATGCTCTACCAGGTTCATTTCAGTCCTAGCCATACAAACGGCACTAAGCATAGAGTGTGAAAACTGAGTTTCCTTGAGAGCTGCTTGGAAGCCTGATGGTGTGTGAAGTTATTGAGCCAAATGGAGTTGTTCTCCCACAAGAACCACTCGGCTGATCCTTCTTCAATATGCCCTTCACCAACATGCAGTGTTTCCTTGATTGAATTAGCTCTCACACCAATATTTGCGTCTAGAGCCTTTGCATTGAGGGCTATCTGAAAACGGCTGTGGCGCTGAAGTTGCCTGTGAATGTGGAGTTGGTGGCATGTGAAACCGCATGTGGAGCATTCGTTTGTGTGGGATGCTGACCAAGCTTCATTTCAGTCCTAGGCACACAAAGAGCACTAAGCATAGAGTGTGAAAACTGAGTTTCCTTGAGAGCTGCTTGGAAGCCTGATGGTGTGTGAAGTTAGTGAGCCAAATGGAGTTGTTCTCCCACAAGAACCACTCAGCAAATCCTTCTTCAATATGCCCTTCACCAACATGCAGTGTTTCCTTGATTGAATTAGCTCTCACACCAATATTTGCGTCTAGAGCCTTTGCATTGAGGGCTATCTGAAAACGGCTGTGGCGCTGAAGTTGCCTGTGAATGTGGAGTTGGTGGCATGTGAAACCCGCATGTGGAGCATTCGTTTGTGTGGGATGCTCTACCAGGTTCATTCCTAGATAATGCACTCAAAGGGCACTAAGCATAGAGTGTGAAAACTGAGTTTCCTTGAGAGCTGCTTGAAGCCTGATGGTGTGTGAAGTTAGTGAGCCAAATGGAGTTGTTCTCCCACAAGAATCACTCGGCTGATCCTTCTTCATATGCCCTTCACCAACATGCAGTGTTTCCTTGATTGAATTAGCTCTCACACCAATATTTGCGTCTACAGCCTTTGCATTGAGGGCTATCTGAAAACGGCTGTGGCGCTGAAGTTGCCTGTGAATGTGGAGTTGGTGGCATGTGAAACCCGCATGTGGAGCATTCGTTTGTGTGGGATGCTCTACCAGGTTCATTTCAGTCCTAGGGACACTCATAGAGCACTAAGCATAGAGTGTGAAAACTGAGTTTCCTTGAGAGCTGCTTGGAAGCCTGATGGTGTGAAGTTAGTGAGCCAAAATGGAGTTTGTTCTCCCACAAGAACCACTCGGCTGATCCCTTCTTCATATGCCCTTCACCAACATGCAGTGTTTCCTTGATTGAATTAGCTCTCACACCAATATTTGCGTCTAGAGCCTTTTGCATTGAGGGCTATCTGAAAACGGCTGTGGCGCTGAAGTTGCCTGTGAATGTGGAGTTGGTGGCATGTGAAACCCGCATGTGGAGCATTCGTTTGTGTGGGATGCTCTACCAGGTTCATTCCTAGATAATGCACTCAAAGGGCACTAAGCATAGAGTGTGAAAACTGAGTTTCCTTGAGAGCTGCTTGGAAGCCTGATGGTGTGTGAAGTTAGTGAGCCAAATGGAGTTGTTCTCCCACAAGAACCACTCAGCTGATCCTTCTTCAATATGCCCTTCACCAACATGCAGTGTTTCCTTGATTGAATTAGCTCTCACACCAATATTTGCGTCTACAGCCTTTGCATTGAGGGCTATCTGAAAACGGCTGTGGCGCTGAAGTTGCCTGTGAATGTGGAGTTGGTGGCATGTGAAACCCGCATGTGGAACATTCGTTTGTGTGGGATGCTCTACCAGGTTCATTCCTAGATAATGCATTCAAAGGGCACTAAACATAGAGTGTGAAAACTGAGTTTCCTTGAGAGCTGCTTGGAAGCCTGATGGTGTGTGTAGTTAGTGAGCCAAATGGAGTTGTTCTCCCACAAGAACCACTCGGCTGACCCTTCTTCAATATGCCCTTCACCAACATGCAGTGTTTCCTTGATTGAATTAGCTCTCATACCAATATTTGCGTCTAGAGCCTTTGCATTGAGGGCTATCTGAAAACGGCTGTGGCGCTGAAGTTGCCTGTGAATGTGGAGTTGGTGGCATGTGAAACCCGCATGTGGAGCATTCGTTTGTGTGGGATGCTCTACCAGGTTCATTCCTAGATAATGCACTCAAAGGGCACTAAGCATAGAGTGTGAAAACTGAGTTTCCTTGAGAGCTGCTTGGAAGCTTGATGGTGTGTGAAGTTAGTGAGCCAAATGGAGTTGCTCTGCCACAAGAACCACTCGGCTGATCCTTCTTCAATATGCCCTTCACCAACATGCAGTGTTTCCTTGATTGAATTAGCTCTCACACCAATATTTGCGTCTAGAGCCTTTGCATTGAGGGCTATCTGAAAACGGCTGTGGCGCTGAAGTTGCCTGTGAATGTGGAGTTGTGGCATGTGAAACCCGCATGTGGAGCATTCGTTTGTGTGGGATGCTCTACCAAGCTTCATTTCAGTCCTAGGCACACAAAGAGCACTAAGCATAGAGTGTGAAAACTGAGTTTCCTTGAGAGCTGCTTGGAAGCCTGATGGTGTGTGAAGTTATTGAGCCAAATGGAGTTGTTCTCCCACAAGAACCACTCGGCTGATCCTTCTTCAATATGCCCTTCACCAACATGCAGTGTTTCCTTGATTGAATTAGCTCTCACACCAATATTTGCGTCTAGAGCCTTTGCATTGAGGGCTATCTGAAAACGGCTGTGGCGCTGAAGTTGCCTGTGAATGTGGAGTTGTGGCATGTGAAACCCGCATGTGGAGCATTCGTTTGTGTGGGATGCTCTACCAGGTTCATTCCTAGATAATGCACTCAAAGGGCACTAAGCATAGAGTGTGAAAACTGAGTTTCCTTGAGAGCTGCTTGAAGCCTGATGGTGTGTGAAGTTAGTGAGCCAAATGGAGTTGTTCTTCCACAAGAACCACTGGGCTGATCCTTCTTCAATATGCCCTTCACCAACATGCAGTGTTTCCTTGATTGAATTAGCTCTCACACCAATATTTGCGTCTAGAACCTTTGCATTGAGGGCTATCTGAAAACGGCTGTGGCGCTGAAGTTGCCTGTGAATGTGGAGTTGGTGGCATGTGAAACCCGCATGTGGAGCATTCGTTTGTGTGGGATGCTCTACCAGGTTCATTCCTAGATAATGCACTCAAAGGGCACTAAGCATAGAGTGTGAAAAACTGAGTTTCTTGAGAGCTGCTTGGAAGCCTGATGGTGTGTGAAGTTAGTGAGCCAAATGGAGTTGTTCTGCCACAAGAACCACTCGGCTGATCCTTCTTCAATATGCCCCTTCACCAACATGCAGTGTTTCCTTGATTGAATTAGCTCTCACACCAATATTTGCTTCTAGAGCCTTTGCATTGAGGGCTATCTGAAAACGGCTGTGGCGCTGAAGTTGCCTGTGAATGTGGAGTTGGTGGCATGTGAAACCCGCATGTGGAGACATTCGTTTGTGTGGGATGCTCTACCAGGTTCATTCCTAGATAATGCACTCAAAGGGCACTAAGCATAGAGTGTGAAAACTGAGTTTCCTTGAGAGCTGCTTGGAAGCCTGATGGTGTGTGAAGTTAGTGAGCCAAATGGAGTTGTTCTCCCACAAGAACCACTCGGCTGATCCTTCTTCAATATGCCCTTCACCAACATGCAGTGTTTCCTTGATTGAATTAGCTCTCACACCAATATTTGCGTCTAGAGCCTTTGCATTGAGGGCTATCTGAAAACGGCTGTGGCGCTGAAGTTGCCTGTGAATGTGAGTTGGTGGCATGTGAAACCCGCATGTGGAGCATTCGTTTGTGTGGGATGCTCTACCAGGTTCATTCCTAGATAATGCACTCAAAGGGCACTAAGCATAGAGTGTGAAAACTGAGTTTCCTTGAGAGCTGCTTGGAAGCCTGATGGTGTGTGAAGTTAGTGAGCCAAATGGAGTTGTTCTCCACACAAGAACCACTCGGCTGATCCTTCTTCAATATGCCCTTCACCAACATGCAGTGTTTCCTTGATTGAATTAGCTCTCACACCAATATTTGCGTCTAGAGCCTTTGCATTGAGGGCTATCTGAAAACGGCTGTGGCGCTGAAGTTGCCTGTGAATGTGGAGTTGGTGGCATGTGAAACCCGCATGTGGAGCATTCGTTTGTGTGGGATGCTCTACCAGGTTCATTCCTAGATAATGCACTCAAAGGGCACTAAGCATAGAGTGTGAAAACTGAGTTTCCTTGAGAGCTGCTTGGAAGCTTGATGGTGTGTGAAGTTAGTGAGCCAAATGGAGTTGCTCTGCCACAAGAACCACTCGGCTGATCCTTCTTCAATATGCCCTTCACCAACATGCAGTGTTTCCTTGATTGAATTAGCTCTCACACCCAATATTTGCGTCTACAGCCTTTGCATTGAGGGCTATCTGAAAACGGCTGTGGCGCTGAAGTTGCCTGTGAATGTGGAGTTGGTGGCATGTGAAACCCGCATGTGGAGCATTCGTTTGTGTGGGATGCTCTACCAAGCTTCATTTCAGTCCTAGGCACACAAAGAGCACTAAGCATAGAGTGTGAAAACTGAGTTTTCCTTGAGAGCTGCTTGGAAGCCTGATGGTGTGTGAAGTTATTGAGCCAAATGAGTTGTTCTCCCACAAGAACCACTCGGCTGATCCTTCTTCAATATGCCCTTCACCAACATGCAGTGTTTCCTTGATTGAATTAGCTCTCACACCAATATTTGCGTCTAGAGCCTTTGCATTGAGGGCTATCTGAAAACGGCTGTGGCGCTGAAGTTGCCTGTGAATGTGGAGTTGGTGGCATGTGAAACCCGCATGTGGAGCATTCGTTTGTGTGGGATGCTCTACCAGGTTCATTCCTAGATAATGCACTCAAAGGGCACTAAGCATAGAGTGTGAAAACTGAGTTTCCTTGAGAGCTGCTTGGAAGCCTGATGGTGTGTGAAGTTAGTGAGCCAAATGGAGTTGTTCTTCCACAAGAACCACTGGGCTGATCCTTCTTCAATATGCCCTTCACCAACATGCAGTGTTTCCTTGATTGAATTAGCTCTCACACCAATATTTGCGTCTAGAACCTTTGCATTGAGGGCTATCTGAAAACGGCTGTGGCGCTGAAGTTGCCTGTGATGTGAGTTGGTGGCATGTGAAACCCGCATGTGGAGCATTCGTTTGTGTGGGATGCTCTACCAGGTTCATTCCTAGATAATGCACTCAAAGGGCACTAAGCATAGAGTGTGAAAACTGAGTTTCCTTGAGAGCTGCTTGGAAGCCTGATGGTGTGTGAAGTTAGTGAGCCAAATGGAGTTGTTCTGCCACAAGAACCACTCGGCTGATCCTTCTTCAATATGCCCTTCACCAACATGCAGTGTTTCCTTGATTGAATTAGCTCTCACACCAATATTTGCTTCTAGAGCCTTTGCATTGAGGGCTATCTG
>NW_026698079.1:0-52736 GCF_030435755.1 Ochotona princeps
CACAGGCAACTTCAGCGCCACAGCCGTTTTCAGATAACCCTCAAAGCAAAGGCTCTAGACGCAAATATTGGTGTGAGAGCTAATTCAATCAAGGAAACACTGCATGTTGGTGAAGGGCATATTGAAGAAGGATCAGCCGAGTGGTTCTTGTGGGAGAACAACTCCATTTGGCTCACTAACTTCACACACCATCAGTCTTCCAAGCAGCTCTCAAGGAAACTCAGGTTTCACGCTCTATTTTTAGTGCCCTTTGAGTGCATTATCTAGGAATGAACCTGGTAGAGCTTGGTCAGCCACACAAACGAATGCTCCACATGCGGGTTTCACATGCCACCAACTCCACATTCTCAGGCAACATCAGCGCCACAGCCGTTTTCAGATAGCCCTCAATGCAAAGGCTCTAGACGCAAATATTGGTGTGAGAGCTAATTCAATCAAGGAAACACTGCATGTTAGTGAAGGGCATATTGAAGAAGGATCAGCCGAGTGGTTCTTGTGGGAGAACAACTCCATTTGGCTCACTAACTTCACACACCATCAGGCTTCCAAGCAGCTCTCAAGGAAACTCAGTTTTCACACTCTATGCTTAGTGCCCTTTGAGTGCATTATCTAGGAATGAACCTGGTAGAGCATCGCGCACAAACGAATGCTCCACATGCGGGTTTCACATGCCACCAACTCCACATTCACAGGCAACTTCAGCACCACAGCCGTTTTCAGATAGCCCTCAATGCAAAGGCTCTAGACGCAAATATTGGTGTGAGAGTTAATTCAATCAAGGAAACACTGCATGTTGGTGAAGGGCATATTGAAGAAGGATCAGCCGAGTGGTTCTTGTGGGAGAACAACTCCATTTGGCTCACTAACTTCACACACCATCAGGCTTCCAAGCAGCTCTCAAGGAAACTCAGTTTTCACACTCTATGCTTAGTGCCCTTTGTATGGCTAGGACTGAAATGAACCTGGTAGAGCATGCCACACAAACGAATGCTCCACATGCGGGTTTCACATGCCACCAACTCCACATTCACAGGCAACTTCAGCGCCACAGCCGTTTTCAGATAGCCCTCAATGCAAAGGCTCTAGACGCAAATATTGGTGTGAGAGCTAATTCAATCAAGGAAACACTGCATGTTGGTGAAGGGCATATTGAAGAAGGATCAGCCGAGTGGTTCTTGTGGGAGAACAACTCCATTTGGCTCACTAACTTCACACACCATCAGGCTTCCAAGCAGCTCTCAAGGAAACTCAGTTTTCACACTCTATGCTTAGTGCTCTTTGAGTGTATTATCTAGGAATGAACCTGGTAGAGCATCCCACACAAACGAATGCTCCACATGCGGGTTTCACATGCCACCAACTCCACATTCACAGGCAACTTCAGCGCCACAGCCGTTTTCAGATAGCCCTCAATGCAAAGGCTCTAGACGCAAATATTGGTGTGAGAGCTAATTCAATCAAGGAAACACTGCATGTTGGTGAAGGGCATATTGAAGAAGGATCAGCCGAGTGGTTCTTGTGGGAGAACAACTCCATTTGGCTCACTAACTTCACACATCATCAGGCTTCCAAGCAGCTCTCAAGGAAACTCAGTTTTCACACTCTATGCTTAGTGCCCTTTGAGTGTATTATCTAGGAATGAACCTGGTAGAGCATGCCACACAAACGAATGCTCCACATGCGGGTTTCACATGCCACCAACTCCACATTCACAGGCAACTTCAGCGCCACAGCCGTTTTCAGATAGCTCTCAAAGCAAAGGCTCTAGACGCAAATATTGGTGTGAGAGCTAATTCAATCAAGGAAACACTGCATGTTGGTGAAGGGCATATTGAAGAAGGATCAGCCGAGTGGTTCTTGTGGGAGAACAACTCCATTTGGCTCACTAACTTCACACACCATCAGGCTTCCAAGCATCTCTCAAGGAAACTCAGTTTTCACACTCTAGGCTTAGTGCCCTTTGAGTGCATTATCTAGGAATGAACCTGGTAGAGCATGCCACACAAACGAATGTTCCAAATGCGGGTTTCACATGCCACCAACTCCACATTCACAGGCAACTTCAGCGCCACAGCCGTTTTCAGATAGCCCTCAATGCAAAGGCTCTAGACGCAAATATTGGTGTGAGAGCTAATTCAATCAAGGAAACACTGCATGTTGGTGAAGGGCATATTGAAGAAGGATCAGCCGAGTGGTTCTTGTGGGAGAACAACTCCATTTGGCTCACTAACTTCACACACCATCAGGCTTCCAAGCAGCTCTCAAGGAAACTCAGTTTTCACACTCTAGGCTTAGTGCCCTTTGTATGGCTAGGACTGAAATGAACCTGGTAGAGCATCCCACACAAACGAATGCTCCACATGCGGGTTTCACATGCCACCAACTCCACATTGACAGGCAACTTCAGCGCCACAGCCGTTTTCAGATAGCCCTCAAAGCAAAGGCTCTAGACGCAAATATTGGTGTGAGAGCTAATTCAATCAAGGAAACACTGCATGTTGGTGAAGGGCATATTGAAGAAGGATCAGCCGAGTGGTTCTTGTGGGAGAACAACTCCATTTGGCTCACTAACTTCACACACCATCAGGCTTCCAAGCAGCTCTCAAGGAAACTCAGTTTTCACACTCTATGCTTAGTGCCCTTTGAGTGTATTATCTAGGAATGAACCTGGTAGAGCATCCCACACAAACGAATGCTCCACATGCGGGTTTCACATGCCACCACCTCCACATTCACAGGCAACTTCAGCGCCACAGCCGTTTTCAGATAGCCCTCAATGCAAAGGCTCTAGACGCAAATATTGGTGTGAGAGCTAATTCAATCAAGGAAACACTGCATGTTGGTGAAGGGCATATTGAAGAAGGATCAGCCGAGTGGTTCTTGTTAGAGAACAACTCCATTTGGCTCACTAACTTCACACACCATCAGGCTTCCAAGCAGCTCTCAAGGAAACTCAGGTTTCACGCTCTATTTTTAGTGCCCTTTGAGTGCATTATCTAGGAATGAACCTGGTAGAGCTTGGTCAGCCACACAAACGAATGCTCCACATGCGGGTTTCACATGCCACCAACTCCACATTCACAGGCAACTTCAGCGCCACAGCCGTTTTCAGATAGCCCTCAATGCAAAGGCTCTAGACGCAAATATTGGTGTGAGAGCTAATTCAATCAAGGAAACACTGCATGTTGGTGAAGGGCATATTGAAGAAGGATCAGCCCAGTGGTTCTTGTGGGAGAACAACTCCATTTGGCTCACTAACTTCACACACCATCAGGCTTCCAAGCAGCTCTCAAGGAAACTCAGTTTTCACACTCTATGCTTAGTGCCCTTTGAGTGTATTATCTAGGAATGAACCTGGTAGAGCATCCCACACAAACGAATGCTCCACATGCGGGTTTCACATGCCACCAACTCCACATTCACAGGCAACTTCAGCGCCACAGCCGTTTTCAGATAGCCCTCAATGCAAAGGCTCTAGACGCAAATATTGGTGTGAGAGCTAATTCAATCAAGGAAACACTGCATGTTGGTGAAGGGCATATTGAAGAAGGATCAGCCGAGTGGTTCTTGTGGGAGAACAACTCCATTTGGCTCACTAACTTCACACACCATCAGGCTTCCAAGCAGCTCTCAAGGAAACTCAGTTTTCACACTCTATGCTTAGTGCCCTTTGAGTGCATTATCTAGGAATGAACCTGGTAGAGCATCCCACACAAACGAATGCTCCACATGCGGGTTTCACATGCCACCAACTCCACATTCACAGGCAACTTCAGCGCCACAGCCGTTTTCAGATAGCTCTCAAAGCAAAGGCTCTAGACGCAAATATTGGTGTGAGAGCTAATTCAATCAAGGAAACACTGCATGTTGGTGAAGGGCATATTGAAGAAGGATCAGCCGAGTGGTTCTTGTGGGAGAACAACTCCATTTGGCTCACCAACTTCACACACCATCAGGCTTCCCAGCAACTCTCAAGGAAACTCAGTTTTCACACTCTATGCTTAGTGCCCTTTGAGTGCATTATCTAGGAATGAACCTGGTAGAGCATCCCACACAAACGAATGCTCCACATGCGGGTTTCACATGCCACCAACTCCACATTCACAGGCAACTTCAGCGCCACAGCCGTTTTCAGATAGCCCTCAATGCAAAGGCTCTAGACGCAAATATTGGTGTGAGAGCTAATTCAATCAAGGAAACACTGCATGTTGGTGAAGGGCATATTGAAGAAGGATCAGCCGAGTGGTTCTTGTGGGAGAACAACTCCATTTGGCTCACTAACTTCACACACCATCAGGCTTCCAAGCAGCTCTCAAGGAAACTCAGTTTTCACACTCTAGGCTTAGTGCCCTTTGAGTGTATTATCTAGGAATGAACCTGGTAGAGCATGCCACACAAACGAATGCTCCACATGCGGGTTTCACATGCCACCAACTCCACATTCACAGGCAACTTCAGCGCCACAGCCGTTTTCAGATAACCCTCAAAGCAAAGGCTCTAGACGCAAATATTGGTGTGAGAGCTAATTCAATCAAGGAAACACTGCATGTTGGTGAAGGGCATATTGAAGAAGGATCAGCCGAGTGGTTCTTGTGGGAGAACAACTCCATTTGGCTCACTAACTTCACACACCATCAGGCTTCCAAGCAGCTCTCAAGGAAACTCAGGTTTCACACTCTATGCTTAGTGCCCTTTGAGTGCATTATCTAGGAATGAACCTGGTAGAGCTTGGTCAGCCACACAAACGAATGCTCCACATGCGGGTTTCACATGCCACCAACTCCACATTCACAGGCAACTTCAGCGCCACAGCCGTTTTCAGATAGCCCTCAATGCAAAGGCTCTAGACGCAAATATTGGTGTGAGAGCTAATTCAATCAAGGAAACACTGCATGTTGGTGAAGGGCATATTGAAGAAGGATCAGCCGAGTGGTTCTTGTGGGAGAACAACTCCATTTGGCTCACTAACTTCACACACCATCAGGCTTCCAAGCAGCTCTCAAGGAAACTCAGTTTTCACACTCTAGGCTTAGTGCCCTTTGTATGGCTAGGACTGAAATGAACCTGGTAGAGCATCCCACACAAAGGAATGCTCCACATGCGGGTTTCACATGCCACCAACTCCACATTCACAGGCAACTTCAGCGCCACAGCCGTTTTCAGATAGCCCTCAATGCAAAGGCTCTAGACGCAAATATTGGTGTGAGAGATAATTCAATCAAGGAAACACTGCGTGTTGGTGAAGGGCATATTGAAGAAGGATCAGCCGAGTGGTTCTTGTGGGAGAACAACTCCATTTGGCTCACTAACTTCACACACCATCAGGCTTCCAAGCAGCTCTCAAGGAAACTCAGTTTTCACACTCTATGCTTAGTGCCCTTTGAGTGCATTATCTAGGAATGAACCTGGTAGAGCATCCCACACAAACGAATGCTCCACATGCGGGTTTCACATGCCACCAACTCCACATTCACAGGCAACTTCAGCGCCACAGCCGTTTTCAGATAGCCCTCAATGCAAAGGCTCTAGACGCAAATATTGGTGTGAGAGCTAATTCAATCAAGGAAACACTGCATGTTGGTGAAGGGCATATTGAAGAAGGATCAGCCGAGTGGTTCTTGTGGGAGAACAACTCCATTTGGCTCACTAACTTCACACACCATCAGGCTTCCAAGCAGCTCTCAAGGAAACTCAGTTTTCACACTCTATGCTTAGTGCCCTTTGAGTGTATTATCTAGGAATGAACCTGGTAGAGCATGCCACACAAACGAATGCTCCACATGCGGGTTTCACATGCCACCAACTCCACATTCACAGGCAACTTCAGCGCCACAGCCGTTTTCAGATAACCCTCAAAGCAAAGGCTCTAGACGCAAATATTGGTGTGAGAGCTAATTCAATCAAGGAAACACTGCATGTTGGTGAAGGGCATATTGAAGAAGGATCAGCCGAGTGGTTCTTGTGGGAGAACAACTCCATTTGGCTCACTAACTTCACACACCATCAGGCTTCCAAGCAGCTCTCAAGGAAACTCAGGTTTCACACTCTATGCTTAGTGCCCTTTGAGTGCATTATCTAGGAATGAACCTGGTAGAGCTTGGTCAGCCACACAAACGAATGCTCCACATGCGGGTTTCACATGCCACCAACTCCACATTCACAGGCAACTTCAGCGCCACAGCCGTTTTCAGATAGCCCTCAATGCAAAGGCTCTAGACGCAAATATTGGTGTGAGAGCTAATTCAATCAAGGAAACACTGCATGTTGGTGAAGGGCATATTGAAGAAGGATCAGCCGAGTGGTTCTTGTGGGAGAACAACTCCATTTGGCTCACTAACTTCACACACCATCAGGCTTCCAAGCAGCTCTCAAGGAAACTCAGTTTTCACACTCTAGGCTTAGTGCCCTTTGTATGGCTAGGACTGAAATGAACCTGGTAGAGCATCCCACACAAACGAATGCTCCACATGCGGGTTTCACATGCCACCAACTCCACATTCACAGGCAACTTCAGCGCCACAGCCGTTTTCAGATAGCCCTCAATGCAAAGGCTCTAGACGCAAATATTGGTGTGAGAGCTAATTCAATCAAGGAAACACTGCATGTTGGTGAAGGGCATATTGAAGAAGGATCAGCCGAGTGGTTCTTGTGGGAGAACAACTCCATTTGGCTCACTAACTTCACACACCATCAGGCTTCCAAGCAGCTCTCAAGGAAACTCAGTTTTCACACTCTATGCTTAGTGCTCTTTGTGTGCCTAGGACTGAAATGAACCTGGTAGAGCATCCCACACAAACGAATGCTCCACATGCGGGTTTCACATGCCACCAACTCCACATTCTGAGGCAACTTCAGCGCCACAGCCGTTTTCAGATAGCCCTCAATGCAAAGGCTCTAGACGCAAATATTGGTGTGAGAGCTAATTCAATCAAGGAAACACTGCATGTTGGTGAAGGGCATATTGAAGAAGGATCAGCCGAGTGGTTCTTGTGGGAGAACAACTCCATTTGGCTCACTAACTTCACACACCATCAGGCTTCCAAGCAGCCCTCAAGGAAACTCAGTTTTCACATTCTATGCTTAGTGCCCTTTGAGTGCATTATCTAGGAATGAACCTGGTAGAGCATCCCGCACAAACGAATGCTCCACATGCGGGTTTCACATGCCACCAACTCCACATTCACAGGCAACTTCAGCGCCACAGCCGTTTTCAGATAGCTCTCAAAGCAAAGGCTCTAGACGCAAATATTGGTGTGAGAGCTAATTCAATCAAGGAAACACTGCATGTTGGTGAAGGGCATATTGAAGAAGGATCAGCCGAGTGGTTCTTGTGGGAGAACAACTCCATTTGGCTCACTAGCTTCACACACCATCAGGCTTCCAAGCAGCTCTCAAGGAAACTCAGTTTTCACACTCTATGCTTAGTGCCCTTTGAGTGCATTATCTAGGAATGAACCTGGTAGAGCATACCACACAAACGAATGCTCCACATGCGGGTTTCACATGCCACCAACTCCACATTCACACGCAACTTCAGCGCCACAGCTGTTTTCAGATAGCCCTCAATGCAAAGGCTCTAGACGCAAATATTGGTGTGAGAGCTAATTCAATCAAGGAAACACTGCATGTTGGTGAAGGGCATATTGAAGAAGGATCAGCCGAGTGGTTCTTGTGGGAGAACAACTCCATTTGGCTCACTAACTTCACACACCATCAGGCTTCCAAGCAGCTCTCAAGGAAACTCAGTTTTCACACTCTATGCTTAGTGCCCTTTGTATGGCTAGGACTGAAATGAACCTGGTAGAGCATGCCACACAAACGAATGCTCCACATGCGGGTTTCACATGCCACCAACTCCACATTCACAGGCAACTTCAGCGCCACAGCCGTTTTCAGATAACCCTCAAAGCAAAGGCTCTAGACGCAAATATTGGTGTGAGAGCTAATTCAATCAAGGAAACACTGCATGTTGGTGAAGGGCATATTGAAGAAGGATCAGCCGAGTGGTTCTTGTGGGAGAACAACTCCATTTGGCTCACTAACTTCACACACCATCAGGCTTCCAAGCAGCTCTCAAGGAAACTCAGTTTTAACACTCTAGGCTTAGTGCCCTTTGTATGGCTAGGACTGAAATGAACCTGGTAGAGCATCCCACACAAACGAATGCTTCACATGCGGGTTTCACATGCCACCAACTCCACATTCACAGGCAACTTCAGCGCCACAGCCGTTTTCAGATAGCCCTCAATGCAAAGGCTCTAGACGCAAATATTGGTGTGAGAGCTAATTCAATCAAGGAAACACTGCATGTTGGTGAAGGGCATATTGAAGAAGGATCAGCCGAGTGGTTCTTGTGGGAGAACAACTCCATTTGGCTCACTAACTTCACACACCATCAGGCTTCCAAGCAGCTCTCAAGGAAACTCAGTTTTCACACTCTATGTTTAGTGCCCTTTGAGTGCATTATTTAGGAATGAACCTGGTAGAGCATCCCACACAAACGAATGCTCCACATGCGGGTTTCACATGCCACCAACTCCACATTCACAGGCAACTTCAGCGCCACAGCCGTTTTCAGATAGCCCTCAAAGCAAAGGCTCTAGACGCAAATATTGGTGTGAGAGCTAATTCAATCAAGGAAACACTGCATGTTGGTGAAGGGCATATTGAAGAAGGATCAGCCGAGTGGTTCTTGTGGGAGAACAACTCCATTTGGCTCACTAACTTCACACACCATCAGGCTTCCAAGCAGCTCTCAAGGAAACTCAGTTTTCACGCTCTATGCTTAGTGCCCTTTGAGTGCATTATCTAGGAATGAACCTGGTAGAGCATTCCACACAAACGAATGCTCCACATGCGGGTTTCACATGCCACCAACTCCACATTCACAGGCAACTTCAGCGCCACAGCCGTTTTCAGATAGCCCTCAAAGCAAAGGCTCTAGACGCAAATATTGGTGTGAGAGCTAATTCAATCAAGGAAACACTGCATGTTGGTGAAGGGCATATTGAAGAAGGATCAGCCGAGTGGTTCTTGTGGGAGAACAACTCCATTTGGCTCACTAACTTCACACACCATCAGGCTTCCAAGCAGCTCTCAAGGAAACTCAGTTTTCACACTCTATGTTTAGTGCCCTTTGTATGGCTAGGACTGAAATGAACCTGGTAGAGCATCCCACACAAACGAATGCTCCACATGCGGGTTTCACATGCCACCAACTCCACATTCACAGGCAACATCAGCGCCACAGCCGTTTTCAGATAGCCCTCAATGCAAAGGCTCTAGACGCAAATATTGGTGTGAGAGCTAATTCAATCAAGGAAACACTGCATGTTGGTGAAGGGCATATTGAAGAAGGATCAGCCGAGTGGTTCTTGTGGGAGAACAACTCCATTTGGCTCACTAACTTCACACACCATCAGGCTTCCAAGCAGCTCTCAAGGAAACTCAGTTTTCACACTCTATGCTTAGTGCCCTTTGAGTGCATTATCTAGGAATGAACCTGGTAGAGCATCCCACACAAACGAATGCTCCACATGCGGGTTTCACATGCCACCAACTCCACATTCACAGGCAACTTCAGCGCCACAGCCGTTTTCAGATAGCCCTCAAAGCAAAGGCTCTAGACGCAAATATTGGTGTGAGAGCTAATTCAATCAAGGAAACACTGCATGTTGGTGAAGGGCATATTGAAGAAGGATCAGCCGAGTGGTTCTTGTGGGAGAACAACTCCATTTGGCTCACTAACTTCACACACCATCAGGCTTCCAAGCAGCTCTCAAGGAAACTCAGGTTTCACACTCTATGCTTAGTGCCCTTTGAGTGCATTATCTAGGAATGAACCTGGTAGAGCATCCCACACAAACGAATGCTCCACATGCGGGTTTCACATGCCACCAACTCCACATTCACAGGCAACTTCAGCGCCACAGCCGTTTTCAGATAGCCCTCAAAGCAAAGGCTCTAGACGCAAATATTGGTGTGAGAGCTAATTCAATCAAGGAAACACTGCATGTTGGTGAAGGGCATATTGAAGAAGGATCAGCCGAGTGGTTCTTGTGGGAGAACAACTCCATTTGGCTCACTAACTTCACACACCATCAGGCTTCCAAGCAGCTCTCAAGGAAACTCAGTTTTCACACTCTATGCTTAGTGCCCTTTGTGTGCCTAGGACTGAAATGAAGCTTGGTCAGCATCCCACACAAACGAATGTTCCACATGCGGGTTTCACATGCCACCAACTCCACATTCACAGGCAACTTCAGCGCCACAGCCGTTTTCAGATAGCCCTCAATGCAAAGGCTCTAGACGCAAATATTGGTGTGAGAGCTAATTCAATCAAGGAAACACTGCATGTTGGTGAAGGGCATATTGAAGAAGGATCAGCCGAGTGGTTCTTGTGGGAGAACAACTCCATTTGGCTCACTAACTTCACACACCATCAGGCTTCCAAGCAGCTCTCAAGGAAACTCAGTTTTCACACTCTATGCTTAGTGCCCTTTGAGTGCATTATCTAGGAATGAACCTGGTAGAGCATCCCACACAAACGAATGCTCCACATGCGGGTTTCACATGCCACCAACTCCACATTCACAGGCTACTTCAGCGCCACAGCCGTTTTCAGATAGCCCTCAAAGCAAAGGCTCTAGACGCAAATATTGGTGTGAGAGCTAATTCAATCAAGGAAACACTGCATGTTGGTGAAGGGCATATTGAAGAAGGATCAGCCGAGTGGTTCTTGTGGGAGAACAACTCCATTTGGCTCACTAACTTCACACACCATCAGGCTTCCAAGCAGCTCTCAAGGAAACTCAGTTTTCACACTCTATGCTTAGTGCCCTTTGAGTGCATTATCTAGGAATGAACCTGGTAGAGCATCCCACACAAACGAATGCTCCACATGCGGGTTTCACATGCCACCAACTCCACATTCACAGTCAACTTCAGCGCCACAGCCGTTTTCAGATAGCCCTCAATGCAAAGGCTCTAGACGCAAATATTGGTGTGAGAGCTAATTCACTCAAGGAAACACTGCATGTTGGTGAAGGGCATATTGAAGAAGGATCAGCCGAGTGGTTCTTGTGGGAGAACAACTCCATTTGGCTCACTAACTTCACACACCATCAGGCTTCCAAGCAGCTCTCAAGGAAATTCAGTTTTCAAACTCTATGCTTAGTGCCCTTTGAGTGCCTAGGACTGAAATGAAGCTTGGAGAGCATCCCACATAAACGAATGCTCCACATGCGGGTTTCACATGCCACCAACTCCACATTCACAGGCAACTTCAGCGCCACAGCCGTTTTCAGATAGCCCTCAAAGCAAAGGCTCTAGACGCAAATATTGGTGTGAGAGCTAATTCAATCAAGGAAACACTGCATGTTGGTGAAGGGCATATTGAAGAAGGATCAGCCGAGTGGTTCTTGTGGGAGAACAACTCCATTTGGCTCACTAACTTCACATACCATCAGGCTTCCAAGCAGCTCTCAAGGAAACTCAGTTTTCACACTCTATGCTTAGTGCCCTTTGAGTGCATTATCTAGGAATGAACCTGGTAGAGCATCCCACACAAACGAATGCTCCACATGCGGGTTTCACATGCCACCAACTCCACATTCACAGGCAACTTCAGCGCCACAGCCGTTTTCAGATAGCCCTCAAAGCAAAGGCTTTAGACGCAAATATTGGTGTGAGAGCTAATTCAATCAAGGAAACACTGCATGTTGGTGAAGGGCATATTGAAGAAGGATCAGCCGAGTGGTTCTTGTGGGAGAACAACTCCATTTGGCTCACTAACTTCACACACCATCAGGCTTCCAAGCAGCTCTCAAGGAAACTCAGTTTTCACACTCTATGCTTAGTGCCCTTTGTATGGCTAGGACTGAAATGAACCTGGTAGAGCATCCCACACAAACGAATGCTCCACATGCGGGTTTCACATGCCACCAACTCCACATTCACAGGCAACTTCAGCGCCACAGCCGTTTTCAGATAGCCCTCAAAGCAAAGGCTCTAGACGCAAATATTGGTGTGAGAGCTAATTCAATCAAGGAAACACTGCATGTTGGTGAAGGGCATATTGAAGAAGGATCAGCCGAGTGGTTCTTGTGGGAGAACAACTCCATTTGGCTCACTAACTTCACACACCATCAGGCTTCCAAGCAGCTCTCAAGGAAACTCAGTTTTCACACTCTATGCTTAGTGCCCTTTGAGTGCATTATCTAGGAATGAACCTGGTAGAGCATCCCACACAAACGAATGCTCCACATGCGGGTTTCACATGCCACCAACTCCACATTCACAGGCTACTTCAGCGCCACAGCTGTTTTCAGATAGCCCTCAAAGCAAAGGCTCTAGACGCAAATATTGGTGTGAGAGCTAATTCAATCAAGGAAACACTGCATGTTGGTGAAGGGCATATTGAAGAAGGATCAGCCGAGTGGTTCTTGTGGGAGAACAACTCCATTTGGCTCACTAACTTCACATACCATCAATCTTCCAAGCAGCTCTCAAGGAAACTCAGTTTTCACACTCTATGCTTAGTGCCCTTTGAGTGCATTATCTAGGAATGAACCTGGTAGAGCATCCCACACAAACGAATGCTCCACATGCGGGTTTCACATGCCACCAACTCCACATTCACAGGCAACTTCAGCGCCACAGCCGTTTTCAGATAGCCCTCAATGCAAAGGCTCTAGACGCAAATATTGGTGTGAGAGCTAATTCAATCAAGGAAACACTGCATGTTGGTGAAGGGCATATTGAAGAAGGATCAGCCGAGTGGTTCTTGTGGGAGAACAACTCCATTTGGCTCACTAACTTCACACACCATCAGGCTTCCAAGCAGCTCTCAAGGAAACTCAGGTTTCACGCTCTATGTTTAGTGCCCTTTGAGTGCATTATCTAGGAATGAACCTGGTAGAGCATCCCACACAAACGAATGCTCCACATGCGGGTTTCACATGCCACCAACTCCACATTCACAGGCAACTTCAGCGCCACAGCCGTTTTCAGATAGCCCTCAATGCAAAGGCTCTAGACGCAAATATTGGTGTGAGAGCTAATTCAATCAAGGAAACACTGCATGTTAGTGAAGGGCATATTGAGAAGGATCAGCTGAGTGGTTCTTGTGCGAGAACAACTCCATTTGGCTCACTAACTTCACACACCATCAGGCTTCCAAGCAGCTCTCAAGGAAACTCAGTTTTCACACTCTATGCTTAGTGCCCTTTGTATGGCTAGGACTGAAATGAACCTGGTAGAGCATCCCACACAAACGAATGCTCCACATGCGGGTTTCACATGCCACCAACTCCACATTCACAGGCAACTTCAGCGCCACAGCCGTTTTCAGATAGCCCTCAATGCAAAGGCTCTAGACGCAAATATTGGTGTGAGAGCTAATTCAATCAAGGAAACACTGCATGTTGGTGAAGGGCATATTGAAGAAGGATCAGCCGAGTGGTTCTTGTGGGAGAACAACTCCATTTGGCTCACTAACTTCACACACCATCAGGCTTCCAAGCAGCTCTCAAGGAAACTCAGTTTTCACACTCTATGCTTAGTGCCCTTTGAGTGCATTATCTAGGAATGAACCTGGTAGAGCATCCCACACAAACGAATGATCCACATGCGGGTTTCACATGCCACCAACTCCACATTCACAGGCAACTTCAGCGCCACAGCCGTTTTCAGTTAGCCCTCAATGCAAAGGCTCTAGACGCAAATATTGGTGTGAGAGCTAATTCAATCAAGGAAACACTGCATGTTGGTGAAGGGCATATTGAAGAAGGATCAGCCGAGTGGTTCTTGTGGGAGAACAACTCCATTTGGCTCACTAACTTCACACACCATCAGGCTTCCAAGCAGCTCTCAAGGAAACTCAGGTTTCACACTCTATGCTTAGTGCCCTTTGAGTGCATTATCTAGGAATGAACCTGGTAGAGCATCCCACACAAACGAATGCTCCACATGCGGGTTTCACATGCCACCAACTCCACATTCACAGGCAACTTCAGCGCCACAGCCGTTTTCAGATAGCCCTCAATGCAAAGGCTCTAGACGCAAATATTGGTGTGAGAGCTAATTCAATCAAGGAAACACTGCATGTTGGTGAAGGGCATATTGAAGAAGGATCAGCCGAGTGGTTCTTGTGCGAGAACAACTCCATTTGGCTCACTAACTTCACACACCATCAGGGTTCCAAGCAGCTCTCAAGGAAACTCAGTTTTCACACTCTATGCTTAGTGCCCTTTGAGTGCATTATCTAGGAATGAACCTGGTAGAGCATCCCACACAAACGAATGCTCCACATGCGGGTTTCACATGCCACCAACTCCACATTCACAGGCAACTTCAGCGCCACAGCCGTTTTCAGATAGCCCTCAATGCAAAGGCTCTAGACGCAAATATTGGTGTGAGAGCAAGTTCAGTCAAGGAAACACTGCATGTTGGTGAAGGGCATATTGAAGAAGGATCAGCCGAGTGGTTCTTGTGGGAGAACAACTCCATTTGGCTCACTAACTTCACACACCATCAGGCTTCCAAGCAGCTCTCAAGGAAACTCAGGTTTCAAACTCAATGCTTTGTGCCCTTTGAGTGCCTAGGACAGAAATGAAGCTTGGGGAGCATCCCACATAAACGAATGCTCCACATGCGGGTTTCACATGCCACCAACTCCACATTCACAGGCAACTTCAGCGCCACAGCCGTTTTCAGATAGCCCTCAATGCAAAGGCTCTAGACGCAAATATTGGTGTGAGAGCTAATTCAATCAAGGAAACACTGCATGTTGGTGAAGGGCATATTGAAGAAGGATCAGCCGAGTGGTTCTTGTGGGAGAACAACTCCATTTGGCTCACTAACTTCACACACCATCAGGCTTCCAAGCAGCTCTCAAGGAAACTCAGTTTTCACACTCTATGCTTAGTGCCCTTTGAGTGCATTATCTAAGAATGAACCTGGTAGAGCATCCCACACAAACGAATGCTCCACATGCGGGTTTCACATGCCACCAACTCCACATTCGCAGGCAACTTCAGCGCCACAGCCGTTTTCAGATAGCCCTCAAAGCAAAGGCTCTAGACGCAAATATTGGTGTGAGAGCTAATTCAATCAAGGAAACACTGCATGTTGGTGAAGGGCATATTGAAGAAGGATCAGCCGAGTGGTTCTTGTGGGAGAACAACTCCATTTGGCTCACTAACTGCACACACCATCAGGCTTCCAAGCAGCTCTCAAGGAAACTCAGTTTTCACACTCTATGCTTAGTGTCCTTTGTGTGCCTAGGACTGAAATGAACCTGGTAGAGCATCCCACACAAACGAATGCTCCACATGCGGGTTTCACATGCCACCAACTCCACATTCACAGGCAACTTCAGCGCCACAGCCGTTTTCAGATAGCCCTCAATGCAAAGGCTCTAGACGCAAATATTGGTGTGAGAGCTAATTCAATCAAGGAAACACTGCATGTTGGTGAAGGGCATATTGAAGAAGGATCAGCCGAGTGGTTCTTGTGGGAGAACAACTCCATTTGGCTCACTAACTTCACACACCATCAGGCTTCCAAGCAGCTCTCAAGGAAACTCAGTTTTCACACTCTATGCTTAGTGCCCGTTGTATGGCTAGGACTGAAATGAACCTGGTAGAGCATCCCACACAAACGAATGCTCCACATGCGGGTTTCACATGCCACCAACTCCACATTCACAGGCAACTTCAGCGCCACAGCCGTTTTCAGATAGCCCTCAAAGCAAAGGCTCTAGACGCAAATATTGGTGTGAGAGCTAATTCAATCAAGGAAACACTGCATGTTGGTGAAGGGCATATTGAAGAAGGATCAGCCGAGTGGTTCTTGTGGGAGAACAACTCCATTTGGCTCACTAACTTCACACACCATCAGGCTTCCAAGCAGCTCACAAGGAAACTCAGTTTTCACACTCTATGCTTAGTGCCCTTTGAGTGCATTATCTAGGAATGAACCTGGTAGCGCATCCCACACAAACGAATGCTCCACATGCGGGTTTCACATGCCACCAACTCCACATTCACAGGCAACTTCAGCGCCACAGCCGTTTTCAGATAGCCCTCAATGCAAAGGCTCTAGACGCAAATATTGGTGTGAGAGCTAATTCAGTCAAGGAAACACTGCATGTTGGTGAAGGGCATATTGAAGAAGGATCAGCCGAGTGGTTCTTGTGGGAGAACAACTCCATTTGGCTCACTAACTTCACACACCATCAGGCTTCCAAGCAGCTCTCAAGGAAACTCAGTTTTCAAACTCTACGCTTTGTGCCCTTTGAGTGCCTAGGACTGAAATGAAGCTTGGGGAGCATCCCACATAAACGAATGCTCCACATGCGGGTTTCACATGCCACCAACTCCACATTCACAGGCAACTTCAGCGCCACAGCCGTTTTCAGATAGCCCTCAATGCAAAGGCTCTAGACGCAAATATTGGTGTGAGAGCTAATTCAATCAAGGAAACACTGCATGTTGGTGAAGGGCATATTGAAGAAGGATCAGCCGAGTGGTTCTTGTGGGAGAACAACTCCATTTGGCTCACTAACTTCACACACCATCAGGCTTCCAAGCAGCTCTCAAGGAAACTCAGTTTTCACACTCTATGCTTAGTGCCCTTTGTGTGCCTAGGACTGAAATGAAGCTTGGTCAGCATCCCACACAAACGAATGCTCCACATGCGGGTTTCACATGCCACCAACTCCACATTCACAGGCAACTTCAGCGCCACAGCCGTTTTCAGATAGCCCTCAATGCAAAGGCTCTAGACGCAAATATTGGTGGGAGAGCTAATTCAATCAAGGAAACACTGCATGTTGGTGAAGGGCATATTGAAGAAGGATCAGCCGAGTGGTTCTTGTGGGAGAACAACTCCATTTGGCTCACTAACTTCACACACCATCAGGCTTCCAAGCAGCTCTCAAGGAAACTCAGTTTTCACACTCTATGCTTAGTGCCCTTTGAGTGCATTATCTAGGAATGAACCTGGTAGAGCATCCCACACAAACGAATGCTCCACATGCGGGTTTCACATGCCACCAACTCCACATTCACAGGCAACTTCAGCGCCACAGCCGTTTTCAGATAGCCCTCAATGCAAAGGCTCTAGACGCAAATATTGGTGTGAGAGCTAATTCAGTCAAGGAAACACTGCATGTTGGTGAAGGGCATATTGAAGAAGGATCAGCCGAGTGGTTCTTGTGGGAGAACAACTCCATTTGGCTCACTAACTTCACATACCATCAGGCTTCCAAGCAGCTCTCAAGGAAACTCAGTTTTCAAACTCTACGCTTTGTGCCCTTTGAGTGCCTAGGACAGAAATGAAGCTTGGGGAGCATCCCACATAAACGAATGCTCCACATGCGGGTTTCACATGCCACCAACTCCACATTCACAGGCAACTTCAGCGCCACAGCCGTTTTCAGATAGCCCTCAATGCAAAGGCTCTAGACGCAAATATTGGTGTGAGAGCTAATTCAATCAAGGAAACACTGCATGTTGGTGAAGGGCATATTGAAGAAGGATCAGCCGAGTGGTTCTTGTGGGAGAAGAACTCCATTTGGCTCACTAACTTCACATACCATCAGGCTTCCAAGCAGCTCTCAAGGAAACTCAGTTTTCACACTCTATGCTTAGTGCCCTTTGAGTGCATTATCTAAGAATGAACCTGGTAGAGCATCCCACACAAACGAATGCTCCACATGCGGGTTTCACATGCCACCAACTCCACATTCGCAGGCAACTTCAGCGCCACAGCCGTTTTCAGATAGCCCTCAAAGCAAAGGCTCTAGACGCAAATATTGGTGTGAGAGCTAATTCAATCAAGGAAACACTGCATGTTGGTGAAGGGCATATTGAAGAAGGATCAGCCGAGTGGTTCTTGTGGGAGAACAACTCCATTTGGCTCACTAACTGCACACACCATCAGGCTTCCAAGCAGCTCTCAAGGAAACTCAGTTTTCACACTCTATGCTTAGTGTCCTTTGTGTGCCTAGGACTGAAATGAACCTGGTAGAGCATCCCACACAAACGAATGCTCCACATGCGGGTTTCACATGCCACCAACTCCACATTCACAGGCAACTTCAGCGCCACAGCCGTTTTCAGATAGCCCTCAAAGCAAAGGCTCTAGACGCAAATATTGGTGTGAGAGCTAATTCAATCAAGGAAACACTGCATGTTGGTGAAGGGCATATTGAAGAAGGATCAGCCGAGTGGTTCTTGTGGGAGAACAACTCCATTTGGCTCACTAACTTCACACACCATCAGGCTTCCAAGCAGCTCACAAGGAAACTCAGTTTTCACACTCTATGCTTAGTGCCCTTTGAGTGCATTATCTAGGAATGAACCTGGTAGAGCATCCCACACAAACGAATGCTCCACATGCGGGTTTCACATGCCACCAACTCCACATTCACAGGCAACTTCAGCGCCACAGCCGTTTTCAGATAGCCCTCAATGCAAAGGCTCTAGATGCAAATATTGGTGTGAGAGCTAATTCAGTCAAGGAAACACTGCATGTTGGTGAAGGGCATATTGAAGAAGGATCAGCCGAGTGGTTCTTGTGGGAGAACAACTCCATTTGGCTCACTAACTTCACACACCATCAGGCTTCCAAGCAGCTCTCAAGGAAACTCAGTTTTCAAACTCTACGCTTTGTGCCCTTTGAGTGCCTAGGACTGAAATGAAGCTTGGGGAGCATCCCACATAAACGAATGCTCCACATGCGGGTTTCACATGCCACCAACTCCACATTCACAGGCAACTTCAGCGCCACAGCCGTTTTCAGATAGCCCTCAATGCAAAGGCTCTAGACGCAAATATTGGTGTGAGAGCTAATTCAATCAAGGAAACACTGCATGTTGGTGAAGGGCATATTGAAGAAGGATCAGCCGAGTGGTTCTTGTGGGAGAACAACTCCATTTGGCTCACTAACTTCACATACCATCAGGCTTCCAAGCAGCTCTCAAGGAAACTCAGTTTTCACACTCTATGCTTAGTGTCCTTTGAGTGCATTATCTAAGAATGAACCTGGTAGAGCATCCCACACAAACGAATGCTCCACATGCGGGTTTCACATGCCACCAACTCCACATTCGCAGGCAACTTCAGCGCCACAGCCGTTTTCAGATAGCCCTCAAAGCAAAGGCTCTAGACGCAAATATTGGTGTGAGAGCTAATTCAATCAAGGAAACACTGCATGTTGGTGAAGGGCATATTGAAGAAGGATCAGCTGAGTGGTTCTTGTGGGAGAACAACTCCATTTGGCTCACTAACTTCACACACCATCAGGCTTCCAAGCAGCTCTCAAGGAAACTCAGTTTTCACACTCTATGCTTAGTGCCCTTTGTGTGCCTAGGACTGAAATGAAGCTTGGTCAGCATCCCACACAAACGAATGCTCCACATGCGGGTTTCACATGCCACCAACTCCACATTCACAGGCAACTTCAGCGCCACAGCCGTTTTCAGATAGCCCTCAATGCAAAGGCTCTAGACGCAAATATTGGTGGGAGAGCTAATTCAATCAAGGAAACACTGCATGTTGGTGAAGGGCATATTGAAGAAGGATCAGCCGAGTGGTTCTTGTGGGAGAACAACTCCATTTGGCTCACTAACTTCACACACCATCAGGCTTCCAAGCAGCTCTCAAGGAAACTCAGTTTTCACACTCTATGCTTAGTGCCCTTTGAGTGCATTATCTAGGAATGAACCTGGTAGAGCATCCCACACAAACGAATGCTCCACATGCGGGTTTCACATGCCACCAACTCCACATTCACAGGCAACTTCAGCGCCACAGCCGTTTTCAGATAGCCCTCAATGCAAAGGCTCTAGACGCAAATATTGGTGTGAGAGCTAATTCAGTCAAGGAAACACTGCATGTTGGTGAAGGGCATATTGAAGAAGGATCAGCCGAGTGGTTCTTGTGGGAGAACAACTCCATTTGGCTCACTAACTTCACACACCATCAGGCTTCCAAGCAGCTCTCAAGGAAACTCAGTTTTCAAACTCTACGCTTTGTGCCCTTTGAGTGCCTAGGACAGAAATGAAGCTTGGGGAGCATCCCACATAAACGAATGCTCCACATGCGGGTTTCACATGCCACCAACTCCACATTCACAGGCAACTTCAGCGCCACAGCCGTTTTCAGATAGCCCTCAATGCAAAGGCTCTAGACGCAAATATTGGTGTGAGAGCTAATTCAATCAAGGAAACACTGCATGTTGGTGAAGGGCATATTGAAGAAGGATCAGCCGAGTGGTTCTTGTGGGAGAACAACTCCATTTGGCTCACTAACTTCACATACCATCAGGCTTCCAAGCAGCTCTCAAGGAAACTCAGTTTTCACACTCTATGCTTAGTGCCCTTTGAGTGCATTATCTAAGAATGAACCTGGTAGAGCATCCCACACAAACGAATGCTCCACATGCGGGTTTCACATGCCACCAACTCCACATTCACAGGCAACTTCAGCGCCACAGCCGTTTTCAGATAGCCCTCAAAGCAAAGGCTCTAGACGCAAATATTGGTGTGAGAGCTAATTCAATCAAGGAAACACTGCATGTTGGTGAAGGGCATATTGAAGAAGGATCAGCCGAGTGGTTCTTGTGGGAGAACAACTCCATTTGGCTCACTAACTGCACACACCATCAGGCTTCCAAGCAGCTCTCAAGGAAACTCAGTTTTCACACTCTATGCTTAGTGTCCTTTGTGTGCCTAGGACTGAAATGAACCTGGTAGAGCATCCCACACAAGCGAATGCTCCACATGCGGGTTTCACATGCCACCAACTCCACATTCACAGGCAACTTCAGCGCCACAGCCGTTTTCAGATAGCCCTCAATGCAAAGGCTCTAGACGCAAATATTGGTGTGAGAGCTAATTCAATCAAGGAAACACTGCATGTTGGTGAAGGGCATATTGAAGAAGGATCAGCCGAGTGGTTCTTGTGGGAGAACAACTCCATTTGGCTCACTAACTTCACACACCATCAGGCTTCCAAGCAGCTCTCAAGGAAACTCAGTTTTCACACTCTATGCTTAGTGCCCTTTGAGTGCATTATCTAGGAATGAACCTGGTAGAGCATCCCACACAAACGAATGCTCCACATGCGGGTTTCACATGCCACCAACTCCACATTCACAGGCAACTTCAGCGCCACAGCCGTTTTCAGATAGCCCTCAATGCAAAGGCTCTAGACGCAAATATTGGTGTGAGAGCTAATTCAATCAAGGAAACACTGCATGTTGGTGAAGGGCATATTGAAGAAGGATCAGCCGAGTGGTTCTTGTGGGAGAACAACTCCATTTGGCTCACTAACTTCACACACCATCAGGCTTCCAAGCAGCTCTCAAGGAAACTCAGTTTTCACACTCTATGCTTAGTGTCCTTTGTGTGCCTAGGACTGAAATGAAGCTTGGTCAGCATCCCACACAAACGAATGCTCCACATGCGGGTTTCACATGCCACCAACTCCACATTCACAGGCAACTTCAGCGCCACAGCCGTTTTCAGATAGCCCTCAATGCAAAGGCTCTAGACGCAAATATTGGTGTGAGAGCTAATTCAATCAAGGAAACACTGCATGTTGGTGAAGGGCATATTGAAGAAGGATCAGCCGAGTGGTTCTTGTGGGAGAACAACTCCATTTGGCTCACTAACTTCACACACCATCAGGCTTCCAAGCAGCTCTCAAGGAAACTCAGGTTTCACGCTCTATGTTTAGTGCCCTTTGAGTGCATTATCTAGGAATGAACCTGGTAGAGCTTGGTCAGCCACACAAACGAATGCTCCACATGCGGGTTTCACATGCCACCAACTCCACATTCACAGGCAACTTCAGCGCCACAGCCGTTTTCAGACAGTCCTCAATGCAAAGGCTCTAGACGCAAATATTGGTGTGAGAGCTAATTCAATCAAGGAAACACTGCATGTTGGTGAAGGGCATATTGAAGAAGGATCAGCCGAGTGGTTCTTGTGGGAGAACAACTCCATTTGGCTCACTAACTTCACACACCATCAGGCTTCCAAGCAGCTCTCAAGGAAACTCAGTTTTCACACTCTATGCTTAGTGCCCGTTGTATGGCTAGGACTGAAATGAACCTGGTAGAGCATCCCACACAAACGAATGCTCCACATGCGGGTTTCACATGCCACCAACTCCACATTCACAGGCAACTTCAGCGCCACAGCCGTTTTCAGATAGCCCTCAAAGCAAAGGCTCTAGACGCAAATATTGGTGTGAGAGCTAATTCAATCAAGGAAACACTGCATGTTGGTGAAGGGCATATTGAAGAAGAATTAGCCGAGTGGTTCTTGTGGGAGAACAACTCCATTTGGCTCACTAACTTCACATACCATCAGGCTTCCAAGCAGCTCTCAAGGAAACTCAGTTTTCACACTCTATGCTTAGTGCCCTTTGAGTGCATTATCTAGGAATGAACCTGGTAGAGCATCCCACACAAACGAATGCTCCACATGCGGGTTTCACATGCCACCAACTCCACATTCACAGGCAACTTCAGCGCCACAGCCGTTTTCAGATAGTCCTCAAAGCAAAGGCTCTAGACGCAAATATTGGTGTGAGAGCTAATTCAATCAAGGAAACACTGCATGTTGGTGAAGGGCATATTGAAGAAGGATCAGCCGAGTGGTTCTTGTGGGAGAACAACTCCATTTGGCTCACTAACTTCACACACCATCAGGCTTCCAAGCAGCTCTCAAGGAAACTCAGTTTTCACACTCTATGCTTAGTGCCCTTTGTGTGCCTAGGACTGAAATGAAGCTTGGTCAGCATCCCACACAAACGAATGCTCCACATGCGGGTTTCACATGCCACCAACTCCACATTCACAGGCAACTTCAGCGCCACAGCCGTTTTCAGATAGCCCTCAATGCAAAGGCTCTAGACGCAAATATTGGTGTGAGAGCTAATTCAATCAAGGAAACACTGCATGTTGGTGAAGGGCATATTGAAGAAGGATCAGCCGAGTGGTTCTTGTGGGAGAACAACTCCATTTGGCTCACTAACTTCACACACCATCAGGCTTCCAAGCAGCTCTCAAGGAAACTCAGTTTTCACACTCTATGCTTAGTGCCCTTTGTATGGCTAGGACTGAAATGAACCTGGTAGAGCATCCCACACAAACGAATGCTCCACATGCGGGTTTCACATGCCACCAACTCCACATTCACAGGCAACTTCAGCGCCACAGCCATTTTCAGATAGCCCTCAATGCAAAGTCTCTAGACGCAAATATTGGTGTGAGAGCTAATTCAATCAAGGAAACACTGCATGTTGGTGAAGGGCATATTGAAGAAGGATCAGCCGAGTGGTTCTTGTGGGAGAACAACTCCATTTGGCTCACTAACTTCACACACCATCAGGCTTCCAAGCAGCTCTCAAGGAAACTCAGTTTTCACACTCTATGCTTAGTGCCCTTTGTATTGCTAGGACTGAAAAGAAGCTTGGTGAGCATCCCACATAAACGAATGCTCCACATGCGGGTTTCACATGCCACCAACTCCACATTGACAGGCAACTTCAGCGCCACAGCCGTTTTCAGATAGCCCTCAATGCAAAGGCTCTAGACGCAAATATTGGTGTGAGAGCTAATTAAATCAAGGAAACACTGCATGTTGGTGAAGGGCATATTGAAGAAGGATCAGCCGAGTGGTTCTTGTGGGAGAACAACTCCATTTGGCTCACTAACTTCACACAGCATCAGGCTTCCAAGCAGCTCTCAAGGAAACTCAGGTTTCACGCTCTATGTTTAGTGCCCTTTGAGTGCATTATCTAGGAATGAACCTGGTAGAGCTTGGTCAGCCACACAAACGAATGCTCCACATGCGGGTTTCACATGCCACCAACTCCACATTCACAGGCAACTTCAGCGCCACAGCCGTTTTCAGACAGCCCTCAATGCAAAGGCTCTAGACGCAAATATTGGTGTGAGAGCTAATTCAATCAAGGAAACACTGCATGTTGGTGAAGGGCATATTGAAGAAGGATCAGCCGAGTGGTTCTTGTGGGAGAACAACTCCATTTGGCTCACTAACTTCACACACCATCAGGCTTCCAAGCAGCTCTCAAGGAAACTCAGTTTTCACACTCTATGCTTAGTGCCCTTTGTAGGGATAGGACTGAAATGAAGCTTGGTCAGCATCCCACACAAACGAATGCTCCACATGCGGGTTTCACGTGCCACCAACTCCACATTCACAGGCAACTTCAGCGCCACAGCCGTTTTCAGATAGCCCTCAAAGCAAAGGCTCTAGACGCAAATATTGGTGTGAGAGCTAATTCAATCAAGGAAACACTGCATGTTGGTGAAGGGCATATTGAAGAAGGATCAGCCGAGTGGTTCTTGTGGGAGAACAACTCCATTTGGCTCACTAACTTCACACACCATCAGGCTTCCAAGCAGCTCTCAAGGAAACTCAGTTTTCAAACTCTATGCTTAGTGCCTTTGAGTGCCTAGGACTGAAATGAAGCTTGGAGAGCATCCCACATAAACGAATGCTCCACATGCGGGTTTCACATGCCACCAACTCCACATTCACAGGCAACTTCAGCGCCACAGCCGTTTTCAGATAGCCCTCAAAGCAAAGGCTCTAGACGCAAATATTGGTGTGAGAGCTAATTCAATCAAGGAAACACTGCATGTTGGTGAAGGGCATATTGAAGAAGGATCAGCCGAGTGGTTCTTGTGGGAGAACAACTCCATTTGGCTCACTAACTTCACACACCATCAGGCTTCCAAGCAGCTCTCAAGGAAACTCAGTTTTCACATTCTATGTTTAGTGCCCTTTGAGTGCCTAGGACTGAAATGAAGCTTGGAGAGCATCCCACATAAACGAATGCTCCACATGCGGGTTTCACATGCCACCAACTCCACATTCACAGGCAACTTCAGCGCCACAGCCGTTTTCAGATAGCCCTCAAAGCAAAGGCTCTAGACGCAAATATTGGTGTGAGAGCTAATTCAATCAAGGAAACACTGCATGTTGGTGAAGGGCATATTGAAGAAGGATCAGCCGAGTGGTTCTTGTGGGAGAACAACTCCATTTGGCTCACTAACTTCACATACCATCAGGCTTCCAAGCAGCTCTCAAGGAAACTCAGTTTTCACACTCTATGCTTAGTGCCCTTTGAGTGCATTATCTAGGAATGAACCTGGTAGAGCATCCCACACAAACGAATGCTCCACATGCGGGTTTCACATGCCACCAACTCCACATTCACAGGCAACTTCAGCGCCACAGTCGTTTTCAGATAGCCCTCAATGCAAAGGCTCTAGACGCAAATATTGGTGTGAGAGCTAATTCAATCAAGGAAACACTGCATGTTGGTGAAGGGCATATTGAAGAAGGATCAGCCGAGTGGTTCTTGTGGGAGAACAACTCCATTTGGCTCACTAACTTCACACACCATCAGGCTTCCAAGCAGCTCTCAAGAAAACTCAGTTTTCACACTCTATGCTTAGTGCCATTTGTATGGCTAGGACTGAAATGAAGCTTGGTCAGCATCCCACACAAACGAATGCTCCACATGCGGGTTTCACATGCCACCAACTCCACATTCACAGGCAACTTCAGCGCCAAAGCCATTTTCAGATAGCCCTCAAAGCAAAGGCTCTAGACGCAAATATTGGTGTGAGAGCTAATTCAATCAAGGAAACACTGCATGTTGGTGAAGGGCATATTGAAGAAGGATCAGCCGAGTGGTTCTTGTGGGAGAACAACTCCATTTGGCTCACTAACTTCACACACCATCAGGCTTCCAAGCAGCTCTCAAGGAAACTCAGTTTTCACACTCTATGCTTAGTGCCCTTGTATGGCTAGGACTGAAATGAACCTGGTAGAGCATCCCACACAAACGAATGCTCCACATGCGGGTTTCACATGCCACCAACTCCACATTCACAGGCAACTTCAGCTCCACAGCCATTTTCAGATAGCCCTCAATGCAAAGGCTCTAGACGCAAATATTGGTGTGAGAGCTAATTCAATCAAGGAAACACTGCATGTTGGTGAAGGGCATATTGAAGAAGGATCAGCCGAGTGGTTCTTGTGGGAGAACAACTCCATTTGGCTCACTAACTTCACACACCATCAGGCTTCCAAGCAGCTCTCAAGGAAACTCAGTTTTCACACTCTATGCTTAGTGCCCTTTGAGTGCATTATCTAGGAATGAACCTGATAGAGCATCCCACACAAACGAATGCTCCACATGCGGGTTTCACATGCCACCAACTCCACATTCACAGGCAACTTCAGCGCCACAGCCGTTTTCAGATAGCCCTCAATGCAAAGGGTCTAGACGCAAATATTGGTGTGAGAGCTAATTCAATCAAGGAAACACTGCATGTTAGTGAAGGGCATATTGAAGAAGGATCAGCCGAGTGGTTCTTGTGGGAGAACAACTCCATTTGGCTCACTAACTTCACACACCATCAGGCTTCCAAGCAGCTCTCAAGGAAACTCAGTTTTCACACTCTATGCTTAGTGCCCTTTGTATGGCTAGGACTGAAATGAAGCTTGGTCAGCATCCCACACAAACGAATGCTCCACATGCGGGTTTCACATGCCACCAACTCCACATTCACAGGCAACTTCAGCGCCACAGCCGTTTTCAGATAGCCCTCAAAGCAAAGGCTCTAGACGCAAATATTTGTGTGAGAGCTAATTCAATCAAGGAAACACTGCATGTTGGTGAAGGGCATATTGAAGAAGGATCAGCCGAGTGGTTCTTGTGGGAGAACAACTCCATTTGGCTCACTAACTTCACACACCATCAGGCTTCCAAGCAGCTCTCAAGGAAACTCAGGTTTCACACTCTATGCTTAGTGCCCTTTGAGTGCATTATCTAGGAATGAACCTGGTAGAGCTTGGTCAGCATCCCACACAAACGAATGCTCCACATGCGGGTTTCACATGCCACCAACTCCACATTCACAGGCAACTTCAGCGCCACAGCCGTTTTCAGATAGCCCTCAATGCAAAGGCTCTAGACGCAAATATTGGTGTGAGAGCTAATTCAATCAAGGAAACACTGCATGTTGGTGAAGGGCATATTGAAGAAGGATCAGCCGAGTGGTTCTTGTGGGAGAACAACTCCATTTGGCTCACTAACTTCACACACCATCAGGCTTCCAAGCAGCTCTCAAGGAAACTCAGTTTTCACACTCTATGCTTAGTGCCCTATGAGTGCCTAGGACTGAAATGAACCTGGTAGAGCATCCCACACAAACGAATGCTCCACATGCGGGTTTCACATGCCACCAACTCCACATTCACAGGCAACTTCAGCGCCACAGCCATTTTCAGATAGCCCTCAATGCAAAGGCTCTAGACGCAAATATTGGTGTGAGAGCTAATTCAATCAAGGAAACACTGCATGTTGGTGAAGGGCATATTGAAGAAGGATCAGCCGAGTGGTTCTTGTGGGAGAACAACTCCATTTGGCTCACTAACTTCACACACCATCAGGCTTCCAAGCAGCTCTCAAGGAAACTCAGTTTTCACACTCTATGCTTAGTGCCCTTTGAGTACCTAGGACTGAAATGAACCTGGTAGAGCATCCCACACAAACGAATGCTCCACATGCGGGTTTCACATGCCACCAACTCCACATTCACAGGCAACTTCAGCGCCACAGCCATTTTCAGATAGCCCTCAATGCAAAGGCTCTAGACGCAAATATTGGTGTGAGAGCTAATTCAATCAAGGAAACACTGCATGTTGGTGAAGGGCATATTGAAGAAGGATCAGCCGAGTGGTTCTTGTGGGAGAACAACTCCATTTGGCTCACTAACTTCACACACCATCAGGCTTCCAAGCAGCTCTCAAGGAAACTCAGTTTTCACACTCTATGCTTAATGCCCTTTGTATGGCTAGGACTGAAATGAACCTGGTAGAGCATCCCACACAAACGAATGCTCCACATGCGGGTTTCACATGCCACCAACTCCACATTCACAGGCAACTTCAGCGCCACAGCCGTTTTCAGATAGCCCTCAATGCAAAGGATCTAGAAGCAAATATTGGTGTGAGAGCTAATTCAATCAAGGAAACACTGCATGTTGGTGAAGGGCATATTGAAGAAGGATCAGCCGAGTGGTTCTTGTGGGAGAACAACTCCATTTGGCTCACTAACTTCACACACCATCAGGCTTCCAAGCAGCTCTCAAGGAAACTCAGTTTTCACGCTCTATGTTTAGTGCCCTTTGAGTGCATTATCTAGGAATGAACCTGGTAGAGCTTGGTCAGCCACACAAACGAATGCTCCACATGCGGGTTTCACATGCCACCAACTCCACATTCACAGGCAACTTCAGCGCCACAGCCGTTTTCAGATAGCCCTCAATGCAAAGGCTCTAGACGCAAATATTGGTGTGAGAGCTAATTCAATCAAGGAAACACTGCATGTTGGTGAAGGGCATATTGAAGAAGGATCAGCCGAGTGGTTCTTGTGGGAGAACAACTCCATTTGGCTCACTAACTTCACACACCATCAGGCTTCCAAGCAGCTCTCAAGGAAACTAATTTTTCACACTCTATGCTTAGTGCCCTTAGTATGGCTAGGACTGAAATGAACCTGGTAGAGCATCCCACACAAACGAATGCTCCACATGCCGGTTTCACATGCCACCAACTCCACATTCACAGGCAACTTCAGCGCCACAGCCATTTTCAGATAGCCCTCAATGCAAAGGCTCTAGACGCAAATATTGGTGTGAGAGCTAATTCAATCAAGGAAACACTGCATGTTAGTGAAGGGCATATTGAAGAAGGATCAGCCGAGTGGTTCTTGTGGGAGAACAACTCCATTTGGCTCACTAACTTCACACACCATCAGGCTTCCAAGCAGCTCTCAAGAAAACTCAGTTTTCACACTCTATGCTTAGTGCCCTTTGAGTGCATTATCTAGGAATGAACCTGGTAGAGCATCCCACACAAACGAATGCTCCACATGCGGGTTTCACATGCCACCAACTCCACATTCACAGGCAACTTCAGCGCCACAGCCATTTTCAGATAGCCCTCAATGCAAAGGCTCTAGACGCAAATATTGGTGTGAGAGCTAATTCAATCAAGGAAACACTGCATGTTGGTGAAGGGCATATTGAAGAAGGATCAGCCGAGTGGTTCTTGTGGGAGAACAACTCCATTTGGCTCACTAACTTCACACACCATCAGGCTTCCAAGCAGCTCTCAAGGAAACTCAGTTTTCACACTCTATGCTTAGTGCCCTTTGTATGGCTAGGACTGAAATGAACCTGGTAGAGCATACCACACAAACGAATGCTCCACATGCGGGTTTCACATGCCACCAACTCCACATTCACAGGCAACTTCAGCGCCACAGCCATTTTCAGATAGCCCTCAATGCAAAGGCTCTAGACGCAAATATTGGTGTGAGAGCTAATTCAATCAAGGAAACACTGCATGTTGGTGAAGGGCATATTGAAGAAGGATCAGCCGAGTGGTTCTTGTGGGAGAACAACTCCATTTGGCTCACTAACTTCACACACCATCAGGCTTCCAAGCAGCTCTCAAGGAAACTCAGGTTTCACGCTCTATGTTTAGTGCCCTTTGAGTGCATTATCTAGGAATGAACCTGGTAGAGCTTGGTCAGCATCCCACACAAACGAATGCTCCACATGCGGGTTTCACATGCCACCAACTCCACATTCACAGGCAACTTCAGCGCCACAGCCGTTTTCAGATAGCCCTCAATGCAAAGGCTCTAGACGCAAATATTGGTGTGAGAGCTAATTCAATCAAGGAAACACTGCATGTTGGTGAAGGGCATATTGAAGAAGGATCAGCCGAGTGGTTCTTGTGGGAGAACAACTCCATTTGGCTCACTAACTTCACACACCATCAGGCTTCCAAGCAGCTCTCAAGGAAACTCAGTTTTCACACTCTATGCTTAGTGCCCTTTGTATGGCTAGGACTGAAATGAACCTGGTAGAGCATCCCACACAAACGAATGCTCCACATGCGGGTTTCACATGCCACCAACTCCACATTCACAGGCAACTTCAGCGCCACAGCCATTTTCAGATAGCCCTCAATGCAAAGGCTCTAGACGCAAATATTGGTGTGAGAGCTAATTCAATCAAGGAAACACTGCATGTTGGTGAAGGGCATATTGAAGAAGGATCAGCCGAGTGGTTCTTGTGGGAGAACAACTCCATTTGGCTCACTAACTTCACACACCATCAGGCTTCCAAGCAGCTCTCAAGGAAACTCAGTTTTCACACTCTATGCTTAGTGCCCTTTGTATGGCTAGGACTGAAATGAACCTGGTAGAGCATCCCACACAAACGAATGCTCCACATGCGGGTTTCACATGCCACCAACTCCACATTCACAGGCAACTTCAGCGCCACAGCCGTTTTCAGATAGCCCTCAATGCAAAGGATCTAGAAGCAAATATTGGTGTGAGAGCTAATTCAATCAAGGAAACACTGCATGTTGGTGAAGGGCATATTGAAGAAGGATCAGCCGAGTGGTTCTTGTGGGAGAACAACTCCATTTGGCTCACTAACTTCACACACCATCAGGCTTCCAAGCAGCTCTCAAGGAAACTCAGGTTTCACGCTCTATGTTTAGTGCCCTTTGAGTGCATTATCTAGGAATGAACCTGGTAGAGCTTGGTCAGCCACACAAACGAATGCTCCACATGCGGGTTTCACATGCCACCAACTCCACATTCACAGGCAACTTCAGCGCCACAGCCGTTTTCAGATAGCCCTCAATGCAAAGGCTCTAGATGCAAATATTGGTGTGAGAGCTAATTCAATCAAGGAAACACTGCATGTTGGTGAAGGGCATATTGAAGAAGGATCAGCCGAGTGGTTCTTGTGGGAGAACAACTCCATTTGGCTCACTAACTTCACACACCATCAGGCTTCCAAGCAGCTCTCAAGAAAACTCAGTTTTCACACTCTATGCTTAGTGCCCTTTGAGTGCATTATCTAGGAATGAACCTGGTAGAGCATCCCACACAAACGAATGCTCCACATGCGGGTTTCACATGCCACCAACTCCACATTCACAGGCAACTTCAGCGCCACAGCCATTTTCAGATAGCCCTCAATGCAAAGGCTCTAGACGCAAATATTGGTGTGAGAGCTAATTCAATCAAGGAAACAATGCATGTTGGTGAAGGGCATATTGAAGAAGGATCAGCCGAGTGGTTCTTGTGGGAGAACAACTCCATTTGGCTCACTAACTTCACACACCATCAGGCTTCCAAGCAGCTCTCAAGGAAACTCAGTTTTCACACTCTATGCTTAGTGCCCTTTGAGTGCATTATCTAGGAATGAACTTGGTAGAGCATCCCACACAAACGAATGCTCCACATGCGGGTTTCACATGCCACCAATTCCACATTCACAGGCAACTTCAGCGCCACAGCCATTTTCAGATAGCCCTCAATGCAAAGGCTCTAGACGCAAATATTGGTGTGAGAGCTAATTCAATCAAGGAAACACTGCGTGTTGGTGAAGGGCATATTGAAGAAGGATCAGCCGAGTGGTTCTTGTGGGAGAACAACTCCATTTGGCTCACTAACTTCACACACCATCAGGCTTCCAAGCAGCTCTCAAGAAAACTCAGTTTTCACACTCTATGCTTAGTGCCCTTTGAGTGCATTATCTAGGAATGAACCTGGTAGAGCATCCCACACAAACCAATGATCCACATGCGGGTTTCACATGCCACCAACTCCACATTCACAGGCAACTTCAGCGCCACAGCCATTTTCAGATAGCCCTCAATGCAAAGGCTCTAGACGCAAATATTGGTGTGAGAGCTAATTCAATCAAGGAAACACTGCATGTTGGTGAAGGGCATATTGAAGAAGGATCAGCCGAGTGGTTCTTGTGGGAGAACAACTCCATTTGGCTCACTAACTTCACACACCATCAGGCTTCCAAGCAGCTCTCAAGGAAACTCAGGTTTCACGCTCTATGTTTAGTGCCCTTTGAGTGCATTATCTAGGAATGAACCTGGTAGAGCTTGGTCAGCCACACAAACGAATGCTCCACATGCGGGTTTCACATGCCACCAACTCCACATTCACAGGCAACTTCAGCGCCACAGCCGTTTTCAGATAGCCCTCAATGCAAAGGCTCTAGACGCAAATATTGGTGTGAGAGCTAATTCAATCAAGGAAACACTGCATGTTGGTGAAGGGCATATTGAAGAAGGATCAGCCGAGTGGTTCTTGTGGGAGAACAACTCCATTTGGCTCACTAACTTCACACACCATCAGGCTTCCAAGCAGCTCTCAAGAAAACTCAGTTTTCACACTCTATGCTTAGTGCCCTTTGAGTGCATTATCTAGGAATGAACCTGGTAGAGCATCCCACACAAACGAATGCTCCACATGCGGGTTTCACATGCCACCAACTCCACATTCACAGGCAACTTCAGCGCCACAGCCATTTTCAGATAGCCCTCAATGCAAAGGCTCTAGACGCAAATATTGGTGTGAGAGCTAATTCAATCAAGGAAACACTGCATGTTGGTGAAGGGCATATTGAAGAAGGATCAGCCGAGTGGTTCTTGTGGGAGAACAACTCCATTTGGCTCACTAACTTCACACACCATCAGGCTTCCAAGCAGCTCTCAAGGAAACTCAGGTTTCACGCTCTATGTTTAGTGCCCTTTGAGTGCATTATCTAGGAATGAACCTGGTAGAGCTTGGTCAGCCACACAAACGAATGCTCCACATGCGGGTTTCACATGCCACCAACTCCACATTCACAGGCAACTTCAGCGCCACAGCCGTTTTCAGATAGCCCTCAATGCAAAGGCTCTAGACGCAAATATTGGTGTGAGAGCTAATTCAATCAAGGAAACACTGCATGTTGGTGAAGGGCATATTGAAGAAGGATCAGCCGAGTGGTTCTTGTGGGAGAACAACTCCATTTGGCTCACTAACTTCACACACCATCAGGCTTCCAAGCAGCTCTCAAGGAAACTCAGTTTTCACACTCTATGCTTAGTGCCCTTAGTATGGCTAGGACTGAAATGAACCTGGTAGAGCATCCCACACAAACGAATGCTCCACATGCCGGTTTCACATGCCACCAACTCCACATTCACAGGCAACTTCAGCGCCACAGCCATTTTCAGATAGCCCTCAATGCAAAGGCTCTAGACGCAAATATTGGTGTGAGAGCTAATTCAATCAAGGAAACACTGCATGTTGGTGAAGGGCATATTGAAGAAGGATCAGCCGAGTGGTTCTTGTGGGAGAACAACTCCATTTGGCTCACTAACTTCACACACCATCAGGCTTCCAAGCAGCTCTCAAGGAAATTCAGGTTTCACGCTCTATGTTTAGTGCCCTTTGAGTGCATTATCTAGGAATGAACCTGGTAGAGCTTGGTTAGCCACACAAACGAATGCTCCACATGCGGGTTTCACATGCCACCAACTCCACATTCACAGGCAACTTCAGCGCCACAGCCGTTTTCAGATAGCCCTCAAAGCAAAGGCTCTAGACGCAAATATTGGTGTGAGAGCTAATTCAATCAAGGAAACACTGCATGTTGGTGAAGGGCATATTGAAGAAGGATCAGCCGAGTGGTTCTTGTGGGAGAACAACTCCATTTGGCTCACTAACTTCACACACCATCAGGCTTCCAAGCAGCTCTCAAGAAAACTCAGTTTTCACACTCTATGCTTTGTGCCCTTTGAGTGCCTAGGACTGAAATGAAGCTTGGAGAGCATCCCACATAAACGAATGCTCCACATGCGGGTTTCACATGCCACCAACTCCACATTCACAGGCAACTTCAGCGCCACATCCGTTTTCAGATAGCCCTCAATGCAAAGGCTCTAGACGCAAATATTGGTGTGAGAGCTAATTCAATCAAGGAAACACTGCATGTTGGTGAAGGGCATATTGAAGAAGGATCAGCCGAGTGGTTCTTGTGGGAGAACAACTCCATTTGGCTCACTAACTTCACACACCATCAGGCTTCCAAGCAGCTCTCAAGGAAACTCAGGTTTCAAACTCAATGCTTTGTGCCCTTTGAGTGCCTAGGACTGAAATGAAGCTTGGTCAGCATCCCACATAAACGAATGCTCCACATGCGGGTTTCACATGCCACCAACTCCACATTCACAGGCAACTTCAGCGCCACAGCCGTTTTCAGATAGCCCTCAAAGCAAAGGCTCTAGACGCAAATATTGGTGTGAGAGCTAATTCAATCAAGAAAACACTGCATGTTGGTGAAGCGCATATTGAAGAAGGATCAGCCGAGTGGTTCTTGTGGGAGAACAACTCCATTTGGCTCACTAACTTCACATACCATCAGGCTTCCAAGCAGCTCTCAAGGAAACTCAGTTTTCACACTCTATGCTTAGTGCCCTTTGAGTGCATTATCTAGGAATGAACCTGGTAGAGCATCCCACACAAACGAATGCTCCACATGCGGGTTTCACATGCCACCAACTCCACATTCACAGGCAACTTCAGCGCCACAGCCGTTTTCAGATAGCCCTTAAAGCAAAGGCTCTAGACGCAAATATTGGTGTGAGAGCTAATTCAATCAAGAAAACACTGCATGTTGGTGAAGGGCATATTGAAGAAGGATCAGCCGAGTGGTTCTTGTGGGAGAACAACTCCATTTGGCTCACTAACTTCACACACCATCAGGCTTCCAAGCAGCTCTCAAGGAAACTCAGTTTTCACACTCTATGCTTAGTGCCCTTTGTATGGCTAGGACTGAAATGAACCTGGTAGAGCATCCCACACAAACAAATGCTCCACATGCGGGTTTCACATGCCACCAACTCCACATTCACAGGCAACTTCAGTGCCACAGCCGTTTTCAGATAGCCCTCAAAGCAAAGGCTCTAGACGCAAATATTGGTTTGAGAGCTAATTCAATCAAGGAAACACTGCATGTTGGTGAAGGGCATATTGAAGAAGGATCAGCCGAGTGGTTCTTGTGGGAGAACAACTCCATTTGGCTCACTAACTTCACACACCATCAGGCTTCCAAGCAGCTCTCAAGGAAACTCAGTTTTCACACTCTATGCTTAGTGCCCTTTGTATGGCTAGGACTGAAATGAACCTGGTAGAGCATCCCACACAAACGAATGCTCCACATGCGGGTTTCACATGCCACCAACTCCACATTCACAGGCAACTTCAGCGCCACAGCCGTTTTCAGATAGCCCTCAATGCAAAGGCTCTAGAAGCAAATATTGGTGTGAGAGCTAATTCAATCAAGGAAACACTGCGTGTTGGTGAAGGGCATATTGAAGAAGGATCAGCCGAGTGGTTCTTGTGGGAGAACAACTCCATTTGGCTCACTAACTTCACACACCATCAGGCTTCCAAGCAGCTCTCAAGGAAACTCAGGTTTCACGCTCTATGTTTAGTGCCCTTTGAGTGCATTATCTAGGAATGAACCTGGTAGAGCTTGGTCAGCCACACAAATGAATGCTCCACATGCGGGTTTCACATGCCACCAACTCCACATTCACAGGCAACTTCAGCGCCACAGCCGTTTTCAGATAGCCCTCAATGCAAAGGCTCTAGACGCAAATATTGGTGTGAGAGCTAATTCAATCAAGGAAACACTGCATGTTGGTGAAGGGCATATTGAAGAAGGATCAGCCGAGTGGTTCTTGTGGGAGAACAACTCCATTTGGCTCACTAACTTCACACACCATCAGGCTTCCAAGCAGCTCTCAAGAAAACTCAGTTTTCACACTCTATGCTTAGTGCCCTTTGAGTGCATTATCTAGGAATGAACCTGGTAGAGCATCCCACACAAACGAATGCTCCACATGCGGGTTTCACATGCCACCAACTCCACATTCACAGGCAACTTCAGCGCCACAGCCATTTTCATATAGCCCTCAATGCAAAGGCTCTAGACGCAAATATTGGTGTGAGAGCTAATTCAATCAAGGAAACACTGCATGTTGGTGAAGGGCATATTGAAGAAGGATCAGCCGAGTGGTTCTTGTGGGAAAACAACTCCATTTGGCTCACTAACTTCACACACCATCAGGCTTCCAAGCAGCTCTCAAGGAAACTCAGGTTTCACGCTCTATGTTTAGTGCCCTTTGAGTGCATTATCTAGGAATGAACCTGGTAGAGCTTGGTCAGCCACACAAACGAATGCTCCACATGCGGGTTTCACATGCCACCAACTCCACATTCACAGGCAACTTCAGCGCCACAGCCGTTTTCAGATAGCCCTCAATGCAAAGGCTCTAGACGCAAATATTGGTGTGAGAGCTAATTCAATCAAGGAAACACTGCATGTTGGTGAAGGGCATATTGAAGAAGGATCAGCCGAGTGGTTCTTGTGGGAGAACAACTCCATTTGGCTCACTAACTTCACACACCATCAGGCTTCCAAGCAGCTCTCAAGAAAACTCAGTTTTCACACTCTATGCTTTGTGCCCTTTGAGTGCATTATCTAGGAATGAACCTGGTAGAGCATCCCACACAAACGAATGCTCCACATGCGGGTTTCACATGCCACCAACTCCACATTCACAGGCAACTTCAGCGCCACAGCCATTTTCAGATAGCCCTCAATGCAAAGGCTCTAGACGCAAATATTGGTGTGAGAGCTAATTCAATCAAGGAAACACTGCATGTTGGTGAAGGGCATATTGAAGAAGGATCAGCCGAGTGGTTCTTGTGGGGGAACAACTCCATTTGGCTCACTAACTTCACACACCATCAGGCTTCCAAGCAGCTCTCAAGGAAACTCAGTTTTCACACTCTATGCTTAGTGCCCTTTGTATGGCTAGGACTGAAATGAACCTGGTAGAGCATCCCACACAAACGAATGCTCCACATGCGGGTTTCACATGCCACCAACTCCACATTCACAGGCAACTTCAGCGCCACAGCCATTTTCAGATAGCCCTCAATGCAAAGGCTCTAGAAGCAAATATTGGTGTGAGAGCTAATTCAATCAAGGAAACACTGCATGTTGGTGAAGGGCATATTGAAGAAGGATCAGCCGAGTGGTTCTTGTGGGAGAACAACTCCATTTGGCTCACTAACTTCACACACCATCAGGCTTCCAAGCAGCTCTCAAGGAAACTCAGGTTTCACGCTCTATGTTTAGTGCCCTTTGAGTGCATTATCTAGGAATGAACCTGGTAGAGCTTGGTCAGCACACAAACGAATGCTCCACATGCGGGTTTCACATGCCACCAACTCCACATTGGCAGGCAACTTCAGCGCCACCGCCGTTTTCAGATAGGCCTCAATGGAAAGGCTCTAGACGCAAATATTGGTGTGAGAGCTAATTCAATCAAGGAAACACTGCATGTTGGTGAAGGGCATATTGAAGAAGGATCAGCCGAGTGGTTCTTGTGGGAGAACAACTCCATTTGGCTCACTAACTTCACACACCATCAGGCTTCCAAGCAGCTCTCAAGGAAACTCAGTTTTCACACTCTATGCTTAGTGACCTTAGCATGGCTAGGATTGAAATGAACCTGGTAGAGCATCCCACACAAACGAATGCTCCACATGCCGGTTTCACATGCCACCAACTCCACATTCACAGGCAACTTCAGCGCCACAGCCATTTTCAGATAGCCCTCAATGCAAAGGCTCTAGACGCAAATATTGGTGTGAGAGCTAATTCAATCAAGGAAACACTGCATGTTGGTGAAGGGCATATTGAAGAAGGATCAGCCGAGTGGTTCTTGTGGGAGAACAACTCCATTTGGCTCACTAACTTCACACACCATCAGGCTTCCAAGCAGCTCTCAAGGAAACTCAGTTTTCACACTCTATGCTTAGTGCCCTTTGAGTGCATTATCTAGGAATGAACCTGGTAGAGCATCCCACACAAACGAATGCTCCACATGCGGGTTTCACATGCCACCAACTCCACATTCACAGGCAACTTCAGCGCCACAGCCATTTTCAGATAGCCCTCAATGCAAAGGCTCTAGACGCAAATATTGGTGTGAGAGCTAATTCAATCAAGGAAACACTGCATGTTGGTGAAGGGCATATTGAAGAAGGATCAGCCGAGTGGTTCTTGTGGGACAACAACTCCATTTGGCTCACTAACTTCACACCCCATCAGGCTTCCAAGCAGCTCTCAAGGAAACTCAGGTTTCACGCTCTATGTTTAGTGCCCTTTGAGTGCATTATCTAGGAATGAACCTGGTAGAGCTTGGTCAGCCACACAAACGAATGCTCCACATGCGGGTTTCACATGCCACCAACTCCACATTCACAGGCAACTTCAGCGCCACAGCCGTTTTCAGATAGCCCTCAATGCAAAGGCTCTAGACGCAAATATTGGTGTGAGAGCTAATTCAATCAAGGAAACACTGCATGTTGGTGAAGGGCATATTGAAGAAGGATCAGCCGAGTGGTTCTTGTGGGAGAACAACTCCATTTGGCTCACTAACTTCACACACCATCAGGCTTCCAAGCAGCTCTCAAGGAAACTCAGTTTTCACACTCTATGCTTATTGCCCTTAGTATTTCTAGGACTGAAATGAGCCTGGTAGAGCATCCCACACAAACGAATGCTCCACATGCGGGTTTCACATGCCACCAACTCCACATTCACAGGCAACTTCAGCGCCACAGCCATTTTCAGATAGCCCTCAATGCAAAGGCTCTAGACGCAAATATTGGTGTGAGAGCTAATTCAATCAAGGAAACACTGCATGTTAGTGAAGGGCATATTGAAGAAGGATCAGCCGAGTGGTTCTTGTGGGAGAACAACTCCATTTGGCTCACTAACTTCACACACCATCAGGCTTCCAAGCAGCTCTCAAGGAAACTCAGTTTTCACACTCTATGCTTAGTGCCCTTTGAGTGCATTATCTAGGAATGAACCTGGTAGAGCATCCCACACAAACGAATGCTCCACATGCGGGTTTCACATGCCACCAACTCCACATTCACAGGCAACTTCAGCGCCACAGCCGTTTTCAGATAGCCCTCAATGCAAAGGCTCTAGACGCAAATATTGGTGTGAGAGCTAATTCAATCAAGGAAACACTGCATGTTGGTGAAGGGCATATTGAAGAAGGATCAGCCGAGTGGTTCTTGTGGGAGAACAACTCCATTTGGCTCACTAACTTCACACACCATCAGGCTTCCAAGCAGCTCTCAAGGAAACTCAGTTTTCACACTCTATGCTTAGTGCCCTTTGTATGGCTAGGACTGAAATGAACCTGGTAGAGCATCCCACACAAACGAATGCTCCACATGCGGGTTTCACATGCCACCAACTCCACATTCACAGGCAACTTCAGCGCCACAGCCATTTTCAGATAGCCCTCAATGCAAAGGCTCTAGAAGCAAATATTGGTGTGAGAGCTAATTCAATCAAGGAAACACTGCGTGTTTGTGAAGGGCATATTGAAGAAGGATCAGCCGAGTGGTTCTTGTGGGAGAACAACTCCATTTGGCTCACTAACTTCACACACCATCAGGCTTCCAAGCAGCTCTCAAGAAAACTCAGTTTTCACACTCTATGCTTAGTGCCCTTTGAGTGCATTATCTAGGAATGAACCTGGTAGAGCATCCCACACAAACGAATGCTCCACATGCGGGTTTCACATGCCACCAACTCCACATTCACAGGCAACTTCAGCGCCACAGCCATTTTCAGATAGCCCTCAATGCAAAGGCTCTAGACGCAAATATTGGTGTGAGAGCTAATTCAAACAAGGAAACACTGCATGTTGGTGAAGGGCATATTGAAGAAGGATCAGCCGAGTGGTTCTTGTGGGAGAACAACTCCATTTGGCTCACTAACTTCACACACCATCAGGCTTCCAAGCAGCTCTCAAGAAAACTCAGGTTTCACGCTCTATGTTTAGTGCCCTTTGAGTGCATTATCTAGGAATGAACCTGGTAGAGCTTGGTCAGCCACACAAACGAATGCTCCACATGCGGGTTTCACATGCCACCAACTCCACATTCACAGGCAACTTCAGCGCCACAGCCGTTTTCAGATAGCCCTCAATGCAAAGGCTCTAGACGCAAATATTGGTGTGAGAGCTAATTCAATCAAGGAAACACTGCATGTTGGTGAAGGGCATATTGAAGAAGGATCAGCCGGGTGGTTCTTGTGGGAGAACAACTCCATTTGGCTCACTAACTTCACACACCATCAGGCTTCCAAGCAGCTCTCAAGGAAACTCAGGTTTCACGCTCTATGTTTAGTGCCCTTTGAGTGCATTATCTAGGAATGAACCTGGTAGAGCTTGGTCAGCCACACAAACGAATGCTCCACATGCGGGTTTCACATGCCACCAACTCCACATTGACAGGCAACTTCAGCGCCACAGCCGTTTTCAGATAGCCCTCAATGCAAAGGCTCTAGACACAAATATTGGTGTGAGAGCTAATTCAATCAAGGAAACACTGCATGTTGGTGAAGGGCATATTGAAGAAGGATCAGCCGAGTGGTTCTTGTGGGAGAACAACTCCATTTGGCTCACTAACTTCACACACCATCAGGCTTCCAAGCAGCTCTCAAGGAAACTCAGTTTTCACACTCTATGCTTAGTGCCCTTTGAGTGCATTATCTAGGAATGAACCTGGTAGAGCATCCCACACAAACGAATGCTCCACATGCGGGTTTCACATGCCACCAACTCCACATTCACAGGCAACTTCAGCGCCACAGCTGTTTTCAGATAGCCCTCAAAGCAAAGGCTCTAGACGCAAATATTGGTGTGAGAGCTAATTCAATCAAGGAAACACTGCATGTTGGTGAAGGGCATATTGAAGAAGGATCAGCCGAGTGGTTCTTGTGGGAGAACAACTCCATTTGGGTCACTAACTTCACACACCATCAGGCTTCCAAGCAGCTCTCAAGGAAACTCAGTTTTCACACTCTATGCTTTGTGCCCTTTGTATGGCTAGGACTGAAATGAACCTGGTAGAGCATCCCACACAAACGAATGCTCCACATGCGGGTTTCACATGCCACCAACTCCACATTCACAGGCAACTTCAGCGCCACAGCCATTTTCAGATAACCCTCAATGCAAAGGCTCTAGACGCAAATATTGGTGTGAGAGCTAATTCAATCAAGGAAACACTGCATGTTGGTGAAGGGCATATTGAAGAAGGATCAGCCGAGTGGTTCTTGTGGGAGAACAACTCCATTTGGCTCACTAACTTCACACACCATCAGGCTTCCAAGCAGCTCTCAAGGAAACTCAGTTTTCACACTCTATGCTTAGTGCCCTTTGAGTGCATTATCTAGGAATGAACCTGGTAGAGCATCCCACACAAACGAATGCTCCACATGCGGGTTTCACATGCCACCAACTCCACATTCACAGGCAACTTCAGCGCCACAGCCGTTTTCAGATAGCCCTCAAAGCAAAGGCTCTAGACGCAAATATTGGTGTGAGAGCTAATTCAATCAAGGAAACACTGCATGTTGGTGAAGGGCATATTGAAGAAGGATCAGCCGAGTGGTTCTTGTGGGAGAACAACTCCATTTGGCTCACTAACTTCACACACCATCAGGCTTCCAAGCAGCTCTCAAGGAAACTCAGTTTTCACACTCTATGCTTAGTGCCCTTTGTATGGCTAGGACTGAAATGAACCTGGTAGAGCATCCCACACAAACGAATGCTCCACATGCGGGTTTCACATGCCACCAACTCCACATTCACAGGCAACTTCAGCGCCACAGCCGTTTTCAGATAGCCCTCAATGCAAAGGCTCTAGACGCAAATATTGGTGTGAGAGCTAATTCAATCAAGGAAACACTGCATGTTGGTGAAGGGCATATTGAAGAAGGATCAGCCGAGTGGTTCTTGTGGGAGAACAACTCCATTTGGCTCACTAACTTCACACACCATCAGGCTTCCAAGCAGCTCTCAAGGAAACTCAGTTTTCACACTCTATGCTTAGTGCCCTTTGTATGGCTAGGACTGAAATGAACCTGGTAGAGCATCCCACACAAACGAATGCTCCACATGCGGGTTTCACATGCCACCAACTCCACATTCACAGGCAACTTCAGCGCCACAGCCATTTTCAGATAGCCCTCAATGCAAAGGCTCTAGACGCAAATATTGGTGTGAGAGCTAATTCAATCAAGGAAACACTGCATGTTGGTGAAGGGCATATTGAAGAAGGATCAGCCGAGTGGTTCTTGTGGGAGAACAACTCCATTTGGCTCACTAACTTCACACACCATCAGGCTTCCAAGCAGCTCTCAAGGAAACTCAGTTTTCACACTCTATGTTTAGTGCCCTTTGAGTGCATTATCTAGGAATGAACCTGGTAGAGCTTGGTTAGCCACACAAACGAATGCTCCACATGCGGGTTTCACATGCCACCAACTCCACATTCACAGGCAACTTCAGCGCCACAGCCGTTTTCAGATAGCCCTCAAAGCAAAGGCTCTAGACGCAAATATTGGTGTGAGAGCTAATTCAATCAAGGAAACACTGCATGTTGGTGAAGGGCATATTGAAGAAGGATCAGCCGAGTGGTTCTTGTGGGAGAACAACTCCATTTGGCTCACTAACTTCACACACCATCAGGCTTCCAAGCAGCTCTCAAGGAAACTCAGTTTTCAAACTCTATGCTTTGTGCCCTTTCAGTGCCTAGGACTGAAAGGAAGCTTGGAGAGCATCCCACACAAACGAATGCTCCACATGCGGGTTTCACATGCCACCAACTCCACATTCACAGGCAACTTCAGCGCCACAGCCGTTTTCAGATAGCCCTCAAAGCAAAGGCTCTAGACGCAAATATTGGTGTGAGAGCTAATTCAATCAAGAAAACACTGCATGTTGGTGAAGGGCATATTGAAGAAGGATCAGCCGAGTGGTTCTTGTGGGAGAACAACTCCATTTGGCTCACTAACTTCACATACCATCAGGCTTCCAAGCAGCTCTCAAGGAAACTCAGTTTTCACACTCTATGCTTAGTGGCCTTTGAGTGCATTATCTAGGAATGAACCTGGTAGAGCATCCCACACAAACGAATGCTCCACATGCGGGTTTCACATGCCACCAACTCCACATTGACAGGCAACTTCAGCGCCACAGCCGTTTTCAGATAGCCCTCAAAGCAAAGGCTCTAGACGCAAATATTGGTGTGAGAGCTAATTCAATCAAGAAAACACTGCATGTTGGTGAAGGGCATATTGAAGAAGGATCAGCCGAGTGGTTCTTGTGGGAGAAAAACTCCATTTGGCTCACTAACTTCACACACCATCAGGCTTCCAAGCAGCTCTCAAGGAAACTCAGTTTTCACACTCTATGCTTAGTGCCCTTTGTATGGCTAGGACTGAAATGAACCTGGTAGAGCATCCCACACAAACGAATGCTCCACATGCGGGTTTCACATGCCACCAACTCCACATTGACAGGCAACTTCAGCGCCACAGCCGTTTTCAGATAGCCCTCAATGCAAAGGCTCTAGACGCAAATATTGGTGTGAGAGCTAATTCAATCAAGGAAACACTGCATGTTGGTGAAGGGCATATTGAAGAAGGATCAGCCGAGTGGTTCTTGTGGGAGAACAACTCCATTTGGCTCACTAACTTCACACACCATCAGGCTTCCAAGCAGCTCTCAAGGAAACTCAGTTTTCACACTCTATGCTTAGTGCCCTTTGAGTGCATTATCTAGGAATGAACCTGGTAGAGCATCCCACACAAACGAATGCTCCACATGCGGGTTTCACATGCCACCAACTCCACATTCACAGGCAACTTCAGCGCCACAGCCGTTTTCAGATAGCCCTCAATGCAAAGGCTCTAGACGCAAATATTGGTGTGAGAGCTAATTCAATCAAGGAAACACTGCATGTTGGTGAAGGGCATATTGAAGAAGGATCAGCCGAGTGGTTCTTGTGGGAGAACAACTCCATTTGGCTCACTAACTTCACACACCATCAGGCTTCCAAGCAGCTCTCAAGGAAACTCAGTTTTCACACTCTATGCTTAGTGCCCTTTGAGTGTATTATCAAGGAATGAACCTGGTAGAGCATCCCACACAAACGAATGCTCCACATGCGGGTTTCACATGCCACCAACTCCACATTCACAGGCAACTTCAGCGCCACAGCCGTTTTCAGATAGCCCTCAATGCAAAGGCTCTAGACGCAAATATTGGTGTGAGAGCTAATTCAATCAAGGAAACACTGCATGTTGGTGAAGGGCATATTGAAGAAGGATCAGCCGAGTGGTTCTTGTGGGAGAACAACTCCATTTGGCTCACTAACTTCACACACCATCAGGCTTCCAAGCAGCTCTCAAGGAAACTCAGTTTTCACACTCTATGCTTAGTGCCCTTTGAGTGCCTAGGACTGAAAAGAAGCTTGGTGAGCATCCCACATAAACGAATGCTCCACATGCGGGTTTCACATGCCACCAACTCCACATTCACAGGCAACTTCAGCGCCACAGCCGTTTTCAGATAGCCCTCAATGCAAAGGTTCTAGACGCAAATATTGGTGTGAGAGCTAATTCAATCAAGGAAACACTGCATGTTGGTGAAGGGCATATTGAAGAAGGATCAGCCGAGTGGTTCTTGTGGGAGAACAACTCCATTTGGCTCACTAACTTCACACACCATCAGGCTTCCAAGCAGCTCTCAAGGAAACTCAGGTTTCACGCTCTATGTTTAGTGCCCTTTGAGTGCATTATCTAGGAATGAACCTGGTAGAGCTTGGTCAGCATCCCACATAAACGAATGCTCCACATGCGGGTTTCACATGCCACCAACTCCACATTCACAGGCAACTTCAGCGCCACAGCCGTTTTCAGATAGCCCTCAAAGCAAAGGCTCTAGACGCAAATATTGGTGTGAGAGCTAATTCAATCAAGGAAACACTGCATGTTGGTGAAGGGCATATTGAAGAAGGATCAGCCGAGTGGTTCTTGTGGGAGAACAACTCCATTTGGCTCACTAACTTCACACACCATCAGGCTTCCAAGCAGCTCTCAAGGAAACTCAGTTTTCAAACTCTATGCTTTGTGCCCTTTCAGTGCCTAGGACTGAAAGGAAGCTTGGAGAGCATCCCACACAAACGAATGCTCCACATGCGGGTTTCACATGCCACCAACTCCACATTCACAGGCAACTTCAGCGCCACAGCCGTTTTCAGATAGCCCTCAAAGCAAAGGCTCTAGACGCAAATATTGGTGTGAGAGCTAATTCAATCAAGAAAACACTGCATGTTGGTGAAGGGCATATTGAAGAAGGATCAGCCGAGTGGTTCTTGTGGGAGAACAACTCCATTTGGCTCACTAACTTCACATACCATCAGGCTTCCAAGCAGCTCTCAAGGAAACTCAGTTTTCACACTCTATGCTTAGTGGCCTTTGAGTGCATTATCTAGGAATGAACCTGGTAGAGCATCCCACACAAACGAATGCTCCACATGCGGGTTTCACATGCCACCAACTCCACATTGACAGGCAACTTCAGCGCCACAGCCGTTTTCAGATAGCCCTCAAAGCAAAGGCTCTAGACGCAAATATTGGTGTGAGAGCTAATTCAATCAAGAAAACACTGCATGTTGGTGAAGGGCATATTGAAGAAGGATCAGCCGAGTGGTTCTTGTGGGAGAACAACTCCATTTGGCTCACTAACTTCACACACCATCAGGCTTCCAAGCAGCTCTCAAGGAAACTCAGTTTTCACACTCTATGCTTAGTGCCCTTTGTATGGCTAGGACTGAAATGAACCTGGTAGAGCATCCCACACAAACGAATGCTCCACATGCGGGTTTCACATGCCACCAACTCCACATTGACAGGCAACTTCAGCGCCACAGCCGTTTTCAGATAGCCCTCAATGCAAAGGCTCTAGACGCAAATATTGGTGTGAGAGCTAATTCAATCAAGGAAACACTGCATGTTGGTGAAGGGCATATTGAAGAAGGATCAGCCGAGTGGTTCTTGTGGGAGAACAACTCCATTTGGCTCACTAACTTCACACACCATCAGGCTTCCAAGCAGCTCTCAAGGAAACTCAGTTTTCACACTCTATGCTTAGTGCCCTTTGAGTGCATTATCTAGGAATGAACCTGGTAGAGCATCCCACACAAACGAATGCTCCACATGCGGGTTTCACATGCCACCAACTCCACATTCACAGGCAACTTCAGCGCCACAGCCGTTTTCAGATAGCCCTCAATGCAAAGGCTCTAGACGCAAATATTGGTGTGAGAGCTAATTCAATCAAGGAAACACTGCATGTTGGTGAAGGGCATATTGAAGAAGGATCAGCCGAGTGGTTCTTGTGGGAGAACAACTCCATTTGGCTCACTAACTTCACACACCATCAGGCTTCCAAGCAGCTCTCAAGGAAACTCAGTTTTCACACTCTATGCTTAGTGCCCTTTGAGTGTATTATCAAGGAATGAACCTGGTAGAGCATCCCACACAAACGAATGCTCCACATGCGGGTTTCACATGCCACCAACTCCACATTCACAGGCAACTTCAGCGCCACAGCCGTTTTCAGATAGCCCTCAATGCAAAGGCTCTAGACGCAAATATTGGTGTGAGAGCTAATTCAATCAAGGAAACACTGCATGTTGGTGAAGGGCATATTGAAGAAGGATCAGCCGAGTGGTTCTTGTGGGAGAACAACTCCATTTGGCTCACTAACTTCACACACCATCAGGCTTCCAAGCAGCTCTCAAGGAAACTCAGTTTTCACACTCTATGCTTAGTGCCCTTTGAGTGCCTAGGACTGAAAAGAAGCTTGGTGAGCATCCCACATAAACGAATGCTCCACATGCGGGTTTCACATGCCACCAACTCCACATTCACAGGCAACTTCAGCGCCACAGCCGTTTTCAGATAGCCCTCAATGCAAAGGTTCTAGACGCAAATATTGGTGTGAGAGCTAATTCAATCAAGGAAACACTGCATGTTGGTGAAGGGCATATTGAAGAAGGATCAGCCGAGTGGTTCTTGTGGGAGAACAACTCCATTTGGCTCACTAACTTCACACACCATCAGGCTTCCAAGCAGCTCTCAAGGAAACTCAGGTTTCACGCTCTATGTTTAGTGCCCTTTGAGTGCATTATCTAGGAATGAACCTGGTAGAGCTTGGTCAGCATCCCACATAAACGAATGCTCCACATGCGGGTTTCACATGCCACCAACTCCACATTCACAGGCAACTTCAGCGCCACAGCCGTTTTCAGATAGCCCTCAAAGCAAAGGCTCTAGACGCAAATATTGGTGTGAGAGCTAATTCAATCAAGGAAACACTGCATGTTGGTGAAGGGCATATTGAAGAAGGATCAGCCGAGTGGTTCTTGTGGGAGAACAACTCCATTTGGCTCACTAACTTCACACACCATCAGGCTTCCAAGCAGCTCTCAAGGAAACTCAGTTTTCACACTCTATGCTTAGTGCCCTTTGTATGGCTAGGACTGAAATGAACCTGGTAGAGCATCCCACACAAACGAATGCTCCACATGCGGGTTTCACATGCCACCAACTCCACATTCACAGGCAACTTCAGCGCCACAGCCGTTTTCAGATAGCCCTCAATGCAAAGGCTCTAGACGCAAATATTGGTGTGAGAGCTAATTCAATCAAGGAAGCACTGCATGTTGGTGAAGGGCATATTGAAGAAGGATCAGCCGAGTGGTTCTTGTGGGAGAACAACTCCATTTGGCTCACTAACTTCACACACCATCAGGCTTCCAAGCAGCTCTCAAGGAAACTCAGTTTTCACACTCTATGCTTAGTGCCCTTTGAGTGCATTATCTAGGAATGAACCTGGTAGAGCATCCCACACAAACGAATGCTCCACATGCGGGTTTCACATGCCACCAACTCCACATTCACAGGCAACTTCAGCGCCACAGCCGTTTTCAGATAGCCCTCAATGCAAAGGCTCTAGACGCAAATATTGGTGTGAGAGCTAATTCAATCAAGGAAACACTGCATGTTGGTGAAGGGCATATTGAAGAAGGATCAGCCGAGTGGTTCTTGTGGGAGAACAACTCCATTTGGCTCACTAACTTCACACACCATCAGGCTTCCAAGCAGCTCTCAAGGAAACTCAGTTTTCACACTCTATGCTTAGTGCCCTTTATATGGCTAGGACTGAAATGAACCTGGTAGAGCATCCCACACAAACGAATGCTCCACATGCGGGTTTCACATGCCACCAGCTCCACATTCACAGGCAACTTCAGCGCCACAGCCATTTTCAGATAGCCCTCAAAGCAAAGGCTCTAGACGCAAATATTGGTGTGAGAGCTAATTCAATCAAGGAAACACTGCATGTTGGTGAAGGGCATATTGAAGAAGGATCAGCCGAGTGGTTCTTGTGGGACAAAAACTCCATTTGGCTCACTAACTTCACACACCATCAGGCTTCCAAGCAGCTCTCAAGGAAACTCAGTTTTCACACTCTATGCTTAGTGCCCTTAGTATGGCTAGGACTGAAATGAACCTGGTAGAGCATCCCACACAAACGAATGCTCCACATGCGGGTTTCACATGCCACCAACTCCACATTCACAGGCAACTTCAGCGCCACAGCCATTTTCAGATAGCCCTCAATGCAAAGGCTCTAGACGCAAATATTGGTGTGAGAGCTAATTCAATCAAGGAAACACTGCATGTTGGTGAAGGGCATATTGAAGAAGGATCAGCCGAGTGGTTCTTGTGGGAGAACAACTCCATTTGGCTCACTAACTTCACACACCATCAGGCTTCCAAGCAGCTCTCAAGGAAACTCAGGTTTCACGCTCTATGTTTAGTGCCCTTTGAGTGCATTATCTAGGAATGAACCTGGTAGAGCTTGGTCAGCCACACAAACGAATGCTCCACATGCGGGTTTCACATGCCACCAACTCCACATTCACAGGCAACTTCAGCGCCACAGCCGTTTTCAGATAGCCCTCAATGCAAAGGCTCTAGACGCAAATATTGGTGTGAGAGCTAATTCAATCAAGGAAACACTGCATGTTGGTGAAGGGCATATTGAAGAAGGATCAGCCGAGTGGTTCTTGTGGGAGAACAACTCCATTTGGCTCACTAACTTCACACACCATCAGGCTTCCAAGCAGCTCTCAAGGAAACTCAGTTTTCACACTCTATGCTTTGTGCCCTTTCAGTGCCTAGGACTGAAAGGAAGCTTGGAGAGCATCCCACACAAACGAATGCTCCACATGCGGGTTTCACATGCCACCAACTCCACATTCACAGGCAACTTCAGCGCCACAGCCGTTTTCAGATAGCCCTCAAAGCAAAGGCTCTAGACGCAAATATTGGTGTGAGAGCTAATTCAATCAAGAAAACACTGCATGTTGGTGAAGGGCATATTGAAGAAGGATCAGCCGAGTGGTTCTTGTGGGAGAACAACTCCATTTGGCTCACTAACTTCACATACCATCAGGCTTCCAAGCAGCTCTCAAGGAAACTCAGTTTTCACACTCTATGCTTAGTGGCCTTTGAGTGCATTATCTAGGAATGAACCTGGTAGAGCATCCCACACAAACGAATGCTCCACATGCGGGTTTCACATGCCACCAACTCCACATTCACAGGCAACTTCAGCGCCACAGCCGTTTTCAGATAGCCCTCAAAGCAAAGGCTCTAGACGCAAATATTGGTGTGAGAGCTAATTCAATCAAGAAAACACTGCATGTTGGTGAAGGGCATATTGAAGAAGGATCAGCCGAGTGGTTCTTGTGGGAGAAAAACTCCATTTGGCTCACTAACTTCACACACCATCAGGCTTCCAAGCAGCTCTCAAGGAAACTCAGTTTTCACACTCTATGCTTAGTGCCCTTTGTATGGCTAGGACTGAAATGAACCTGGTAGAGCATCCCACACAAACGAATGCTCCACATGCGGGTTTCACATGCCACCAACTCCACATTGACAGGCAACTTCAGCGCCACAGCCGTTTTCAGATAGCCCTCAATGCAAAGGCTCTAGACGCAAATATTGGTGTGAGAGCTAATTCAATCAAGGAAACACTGCATGTTGGTGAAGGGCATATTGAAGAAGGATCAGCCGAGTGGTTCTTGTGGGAGAACAACTCCATTTGGCTCACTAACTTCACACACCATCAGGCTTCCAAGCAGCTCTCAAGGAAACTCAGTTTTCACACTCTATGCTTAGTGCCCTTTGAGTGCATTATCTAGGAATGAACCTGGTAGAGCATCCCACACAAACGAATGCTCCACATGCGGGTTTCACATGCCACCAACTCCACATTCACAGGCAACTTCAGCGCCACAGCCGTTTTCAGATAGCCCTCAATGCAAAGGCTCTAGACGCAAATATTGGTGTGAGAGCTAATTCAATCAAGGAAGCACTGCATGTTGGTGAAGGGCATATTGAAGAAGGATCAGCCGAGTGGTTCTTGTGGGAGAACAACTCCATTTGGCTCACTAACTTCACACACCATCAGGCTTCCAAGCAGCTCTCAAGGAAACTCAGTTTTCACACTCTATGCTTAGTGCCCTTTGAGTGTATTATCTAGGAATGAACCTGGTAGAGCATCCCACACAAACGAATGCTCCACATGCGGGTTTCACATGCCACCAACTCCACATTCACAGGCAACTTCAGCGCCACAGCCGTTTTCAGATAGCCCTCAATGCAAAGGCTCTAGACGCAAATATTGGTGTGAGAGCTAATTCAATCAAGGAAACACTGCATGTTGGTGAAGGGCATATTGAAGAAGGATCAGCCGAGTGGTTCTTGTGGGAGAACAACTCCATTTGGCTCACTAACTTCACACACCATCAGGCTTCCAAGCAGCTCTCAAGGAAACTCAGTTTTCACACTCTATGCTTAGTGCCCTTTGAGTGCCTAGGACTGAAAAGAAGCTTGGTGAGCATCCCACATAAACGAATGCTCCACATGCGGGTTTCACATGCCACCAACTCCACATTCACAGGCAACTTCAGCGCCACAGCCGTTTTCAGATAGCCCTCAATGCAAAGGCTCTAGACGCAAATATTGGTGTGAGAGCTAATTCAATCAAGGAAACACTGCATGTTGGTGAAGGGCATATTGAAGAAGGATCAGCCGAGTGGTTCTTGTGGGAGAACAACTCCATTTGGCTCACTAACTTCACACACCATCAGGCTTCCAAGCAGCTCTCAAGGAAACTCAGGTTTCACGCTCTATGTTTAGTGCCCTTTGAGTGCATTATCTAGGAATGAACCTGGTAGAGCTTGGTCAGCATCCCACATAAACGAATGCTCCACATGCGGGTTTCACATGCCACCAACTCCACATTCACAGGCAACTTCAGCGCCACAGCCGTTTTCAGATAGCCCTCAAAGCAAAGGCTCTAGACGCAAATATTGGTGTGAGAGCTAATTCAATCAAGGAAACACTGCATGTTGGTGAAGGGCATATTGAAGAAGGATCAGCCGAGTGGTTCTTGTGGGAGAACAACTCCATTTGGCTCACTAACTTCACACACCATCAGGCTTCCAAGCAGCTCTCAAGGAAACTCAGTTTTCACACTCTATGCTTAGTGCCCTTTGTATGGCTAGGACTGAAATGAACCTGGTAGAGCATCCCACACAAACGAATGCTCCACATGCGGGTTTCACATGCCACCAACTCCACATTCACAGGCAACTTCAGCGCCACAGCCGTTTTCAGATAGCCCTCAATGCAAAGGCTCTAGACGCAAATATTGGTGTGAGAGCTAATTCAATCAAGGAAGCACTGCATGTTGGTGAAGGGCATATTGAAGAAGGATCAGCCGAGTGGTTCTTGTGGGAGAACAACTCCATTTGGCTCACTAACTTCACACACCATCAGGCTTCCAAGCAGCTCTCAAGGAAACTCAGTTTTCACACTCTATGCTTAGTGCCCTTTGAGTGCATTATCTAGGAATGAACCTGGTAGAGCATCCCACACAAACGAATGCTCCACATGCGGGTTTCACATGCCACCAACTCCACATTCACAGGCAACTTCAGCGCCACAGCCGTTTTCAGATAGCCCTCAATGCAAAGGCTCTAGACGCAAATATTGGTGTGAGAGCTAATTCAATCAAGGAAACACTGCATGTTGGTGAAGGGCATATTGAAGAAGGATCAGCCGAGTGGTTCTTGTGGGAGAACAACTCCATTTGGCTCACTAACTTCACACACCATCAGGCTTCCAAGCAGCTCTCAAGGAAACTCAGTTTTCACACTCTATGCTTAGTGCCCTTTATATGGCTAGGACTGAAATGAACCTGGTAGAGCATCCCACACAAACGAATGCTCCACATGCGGGTTTCACATGCCACCAGCTCCACATTCACAGGCAACTTCAGCGCCACAGCCATTTTCAGATAGCCCTCAAAGCAAAGGCTCTAGACGCAAATATTGGTGTGAGAGCTAATTCAATCAAGGAAACACTGCATGTTGGTGAAGGGCATATTGAAGAAGGATCAGCCGAGTGGTTCTTGTGGGACAAAAACTCCATTTGGCTCACTAACTTCACACACCATCAGGCTTCCAAGCAGCTCTCAAGGAAACTCAGTTTTCACACTCTATGCTTAGTGCCCTTAGTATGGCTAGGACTGAAATGAACCTGGTAGAGCATCCCACACAAACGAATGCTCCACATGCGGGTTTCACATGCCACCAACTCCACATTCACAGGCAACTTCAGCGCCACAGCCATTTTCAGATAGCCCTCAATGCAAAGGCTCTAGACGCAAATATTGGTGTGAGAGCTAATTC